>NW_007258878.1:233791-246954 GCF_000164805.1 Carlito syrichta | reverse complement strand
AAAAAAAAAAAAAACCATTTACCATTTGTTCTACACAGCAGCAAAGAAATATCGACTCTTCTAGAAGTTGCTGAATGGCTTCCATTTCAGAATGTAAATAAAAAACATGATCATGGCTCTTAATTTCCGACGTCAGCTGCTGTTCTTCCCTTGATCACTCTGCCCCAGCCAGTGGGCTTCGTGCACGTCAGGCAAAGACAGACATACTCCTGCCTCAGCCCCTGCACTGGCTGCGCCCTCTAGTCAGCCAGCCTTCTGTTCCCATCCCCGACTACATCTCTTTCAAATCCGCAGGGACAACCTCAGAATCCTATTAAATGCTGCAACTCCCCTTGCTGCCCCACCAAGACTTGAGGTCCCACTTAACCTACTGTATGCTGTCTGCAGTATGTATCAACTTCCATGTTTACTGTGTCTCCCCTGCAGGAATATTATGTGGCTACAAAGGTCTTTTCTTATTGTGTTCACTGGTAATCCCAAGCATCTAGAACAGCGTTTTGCACATACTGAGCTTTCGATACAGAGTCAGCGGCACTGTTTCAACCCTAGGAGGCCATAATGGCGAACGAAACAGGCAAACCCTCGAGCAGTTTACGTTCTGTTATGCAGGGCCTGACAAGTCTGTATCAGAGCAGTGAATGCTGCAAGGACGAACACTACCAGTCTCATGTGTGAGAGCATACAATAGTCAGGGCTGGGTGCGGTGGCTCAAGCCTGTGATCCAAGCACTTTGGGAGGTGGAGGTGGGAAGGTTGCCTGAGGCCAGGATTTTGAGTTCAGCCTGGGAAACTTAGTGAGACCCCATCTAGACAATCAAATAAATAGTTAGGTGTAGTGATAACGCAGTCCTAGCTACTCCGGAGGTGGAGGCAGGAGTCTCACTTGAATCCAGAATTCCAGGCTGCAGTAAGCTATGACTATGCCACTGCAGTCCAGCCTGGGTGACAGAGCAGATCCTTTCTCTAAAAAAAGAGGGAAGGAGAAAGGAAGGGAGGTATGCCAGCCTAGAGAAGAGCTCAAGGAAAGTCATGAGATCGAGACAACAAAACCTGCAGGATATGCTAGAAAATGGGCTATCTCAAAACTCAGCTTCCTAATCTCAACCTCAGCCCCTAAATTCCTCTACTGTGATAGTGAACTGCTTTCAGTAACTCAAAGAACAGTCTTTCTGATACTGGGGCACTTTTGCTCTGGAAAACAATTGTTCTCTGATTCTGCCCACTTCCCTGGACGATTTATCTTTTAGATCAGACTAGATTTTACTCTCCCTGGGAAGCCTTTCTTTTCAAGTTGGTTACAATACCACCCAACTGTGTGCTCCCACAGCTGGATGGATGGAAAACAGAAGGTGAGATTTAGTTCTCACAAGTGTGATGGCCGGGCTCGGTGGCTCAGCCTGTAATCCCCCGCCTTTGGGAGGCCGAGGTGAGTGAATTGCCTGAGCCCATGGGTTCGAGACCCGCCCGGGCAACTTGGCGAGACCTCGTCTCTACAATAAATCAAAAAATTCGCTGGGTGTGGTAGCGCGCACCTGTAGTTCCAGCTACTTGGAAGGCTGAGGTGGAAGGATCGCCGGAGCCCAGCAGGTCGAGGCTGCGGTGGCCGGGAGCAGCCACTGCACTCTAGTCTGGACAACCGAGTGCAGAGTGAGACTCCTACTCAAAAAATAAATAAGTGTGATGGAAATGAAATTTTAATATGAAATCTAATGTACCAATAAAAGCCTCGCATATTGTAGCTTTACTCCTAGAAGTTGTAGATTTATTCCTTTAAACCACAAAGTCAGCCAGGCGCAGTGGCTCAGCCTGTAATCCCGTGCTTTGGGAGGCTGAGGTGAGTGGATTGCCTGAGCCCACAGGTTCGAGACCCACCTGGGCAACTAGGCGAGACCTCATCTCTACAATAAATCAAAAAGTTAGCCGGGTATGGTAGCGCGTGCCTGTAGTTCCAGCTACTTGGAAGGCTGAGGTGGAAGGATCGTCAGAGCCCAGCAGGTCGAGGCTGTGGTGGCCGGGATGCACTCCAGTCTGGGTGAGAGAGTGAAACTCCAACTCAAAAAAAACCCACAAAGTCCAGCAAAATCTGACATCATGAGTTGATATTAGAAAGGTCTGAGACAAAGCCTAGACAGAATACAGTACTACATATAGTTTCGGTTTGTATTCCTCAAGTAATATATGCGGCCTGACAATTAAGTTCGCGAATTTGCTTATGTTGGCAGCACTGTATAAACAACTTGGTAAGGTTTCATAACCATGGTATATCAGTGCCTCACACCTGTATTCGTGTCTATGTGTGACGGTGTCTTGCTGAGTGGCATTCAATATTGTTGCATGTTTTTGTGTTCCATTGTGAGGATGTTGGAGCTTGAATTAGGGCAACAAACAAACATTAAACTTCTTGTTAAACTTGGCAAGAAGGGGAGTGAAATCAGGGACAAGTTAGTCCAAGTTTATGAGGATAATGCCATGAAGAAAGTAGCAGTGTACCAATGGATTAAATGTTTTTCTGAGGGAAGAAAAAGCATCAGGATGGCCAGTAACAAGCAGATCTAACAAAAAAAAAAATGCAAAATTTCACAAATTGTGCATCAAAATCATTGGCTGACCGTGAGAAGCATAGCAGACCAGATAAACATTGATACAGAGACAGGAGAATCTTAACTGAAAATCTTGGTACGAGAAAGGTGTGTGCAAAAATGGTCCCGAAAGAGCTCTTGCATCACAACAGTGCACCAGCTCACACAGCACTATCTGTGAGGGAGTTTGTAGCCAGTAAACAAATAACTGTATTGGAACACCTCCCTACTCACCTGAACTGGCCCCCAGTGACTTTTTCTTTACCTTAAGATAAAGGAAATATTTTGAATAGCAAAGATATTTTTATGACATTTAGGACATCATTCCAGAAAAAGAGTTCCAAAACTGCTTGACAGGTGGATTAGGTGCTGGCCTGGGTGCATAGCTCCCGAAGAAGAGCACTTCAAAAGTGACCGAGATGACATTCAGCAATGAGGTAGCACTGAGGCACTTTTTCTGGGATGAGTTTGTGAACTGAATTGTCAGACCTCATATGTGTAGAAAAGGAACTAGTATATAAGACGAGAACACTGTATTCTTCCGAGGAGAAACTGAAATTTAGCACCCTATAAAGTGGCAGATAGGACTTTTTTTAATTCGCGAAAGTCTTAAATAGAATTAACTCGAATTTAGTCATAACATCAGGATATTAAAACTTGGGTGTGTGAGAGAGGAGAAGCCGCGGGTGGGTTAGGGGTCTACAGAATGAGTAGTCACCGGGCGTCTGCTCCACAGAAACTGTCCTCCCGAAAGGTCTTAGCAGCTGCAAGGATGGGGACTTAATGGCAAGGAACTGTGAATCGGCCGGGTCCTTTTGAGGGTGACCGTCAGGCTACTCTCAGCGCAGCCCTGGCTTCACGGTGAATTGGAATCGTTGGTCTCCCTCATAGTAGCCCTCGTGCTGCAGAATTCTCATCTATTTCACAAACCATTCTAAATGAAATCGCTAGATTCAGGTATCGTCTGCCTCCTTTTTAAAAACCCTCACTTTAGCCGGGCTCGGTGGCTCAGCCTGTAGTCCCGCGCCTTTGGGAGGCTGAGGTGAGTGGATGGCCTGAGCCCGCGGGTTCGAGACCCACCTGGGCAGCGAGACCTCATCTCTACAATCAATCAAAAGATCAGCCGGGCGCGGTCACGCATGCCTGTAATTCCGGCCACTCGGAAGGCTGAGGCGGAAGGATCGCCGGAGCCCAGCAGGTCGAGGCTGCGGTGGCCGGGGGCGGCCACTGCACTCCAGTCTGGGCGACAGAGTGAGACTCCAACTCAAAAAAATAAATAAATAAATAAATAAAAACCCTCACTTTGCATACAGATGGGGAGAGAGACATCACTGCCCTTCCCATTATAACCAGCCTCCCTCCCTTCCACCTTCCCCCTCATCAATTCAAAATCGCTCTTAAGGACTCAGCTCCATGTAGTAACTTGCCAGTCGCTGCGACCCTCTTACTCGAACACACTGCTTCTCCTATCAAGATGAGTCGGTTGCCATTCCCCCTGGAATCGGGGCTAGGCTTGCTATAATTTTGACCAGGAGAGAGAAGTGATGCTTTACCATTTCTGGGCCTGACCCTCAAAGGAGCCTGCAGCTTCCGCTGTTATTCTCTGTCCCCTGAGCCAGCCTGTAAGAAACCTATACAACTCCCCTGCCTGACAGAGAGGCCCAGCCACCCCTAGCCATTTCATCCACTCCAGCGAAATCACCGGATGTAGAGGAGACGTTCTGGAACATTTCGGCCCCAGCCAAGCTCCTAGCGGAATGCAGCCTTGTCAGTGACCCAGCCAACACCCGGAGGAGCAGGGTAACCACTCAGGTGAGTCCTATCAGTCAATTACAAAAACAAATGTTTTAAGGCTTAAAACATAAGTCTCTATGATTTACATCAGTTTCACCGTCAAGTAAAAGATCTTCAGCTAACAGAATTTAAGCCAGAGTGTTACCTCTCTAGGAGATATTTATATCGTATTTTCTCTAAGGAATAAGCAGTATAGAAATCTTTTGCAACTTTCAGGTAATGTGGCCTAAAGGAGAAAATTAATCCAGAAAGATCGTCCTATCACTGTCCAATTCCCAGCTTCAAGAATTCTATAATTTATTTATTTTTGAGCAGGAGTCTCGCTCTGTTGCCCAGGCTGGAGAGCAGTGGCATGCTCACGGCTACCACTCCCTTGACCTGCTGGGCTCAGGCAATCCTTCCACCTCAGCCTTCCAAGTAGCTGGAACTACAGGTGTGTGCTACCATGCCTGGCTAATTTTTTGATTTATTGTAGAGATGAGGGCTTGCCAAGTTGCCCGGGCTGGTCTCGAACCTGTAGGCTCAGGCAATCCTCTCACCTTGGCCTCCCAAAATGCTGGGATTATAGGTGTGAGCCACCACGCCCAACCAAGAATTCTATAATTTATAATGATAATAAATAAATTCAAAAGCCTATTTGTGAATATTATGTTGAAAGACCAAACTGCATGCAGTTAGGGGCTTGCCTATCATTTGTCCAACTAAAAACTGAATCACAATTTTAGATAGCACCAATTTTGTCAACTGTCGTCTTATGTTTCTATAGGTTTTTATCTAAGGGGAAAAGTATAATTATAATGGGGAAAAATCAGATCTTAGAACAACAAAATAAAAGAAGGATGATGAGCAATCTATCTGCATGTAGAAACTTAGTAGCAAAAATTTTATTTAGGTTAGGATTTTTTATTGTTTTATTCACATAAAATGGGAAAGCTGCTTGCGGGAGCCAAAAAAAAAGAAGAGGCAGCAAGCTAACAAAAGTATGGAAGTTCTGTGGAAAATAAAAAGATATTATTCCTGCCCCCAGCCGCTAACAGTCTAGGTAAGTAAACAAAGAATCGTAGGAGGGCAGGTCCCTGGATGTCCTTGGTCAACTCATCTCTTCCCGCTCTTGCAATTTTCAGTCAGAATGTACTGAGAAGGTAACATCCTGAGATAAGGAAGAAAGGTCCAGAACCTAGGCTGTGTCCTTGTTTCTCCTAGAAAAGGACGTTCTGCAGTGCTTGTGCTCAGTGATCCCAGTCACACCCAGGGTATAAAACCCAGAGCAGTCTTCTTGGAGCCCCCAGCTGTGGCGCAACTTGGGGTAAGCGCAGACAATACCCATCGGCTCTGGTTGCTTTCCTGAGCCTTGTAGGGCCGACTCACCATGGATCCTACGTTTCTGCTTACCCTTGCTACTTATTCATGAGTAATAAATTTGCTTTGCCTCACTCATTGTGTGAGTGTTCTGTCTCGTTAGACTAGACCTAAAAACTTGTGCAAGAATTATTCAAGCGTTTGTCTGTTCAACACTTATAAAGTAATATCACAAAGTAGCATGGTATTAGTGCTACAGAATTCAGAGGAGGCAAAGAGAATTTGACAGTCATTTTTACAGGCTGGGATTTGACTATTTTTGGGGGTTTTTAAAAAAGATTCTGAGGGTACAACTGCATGTTTGGTACATGGCTATATATTACATACTGGTGGGGATTGGGCTTCAAGTGGTCCATTCACCAAATGGTGAACATTGTACCCAATAAGTAGTTTTTGAATTCTAATCCCCCCTCCCCAGGCTCCCCACTTTTAGTGTCTCCAGTGCCTATTATTTTCATCTTTGTGACCATTTCATTCCTCTATGTAAGTAAGAACATGCGGTGTTTGGTTTTGTTTCTGAGTCAGTTCTCTTAGGATGATGTTCTCCAGTTCCCTCCATGTTGCTGCAAAGGACGTTTTTTTCGTGCTTGCATGGTATTCCATGGTGTATCTATTCCACATTTTCTTGTCAATTGTTGATGGGCACTTAGGTTGGTTCCATGATTTTGCTATTGGGAACAGTGCTGCAATAAACCTATGAGTGCAAGTGTATTTTTTATATAGTGATTTCTTTTTTTTTTTTTTTTTTTGAGTCGGAGTCTCACTCTGTCACCCAGACTGGAGTGCAGTGGCCGCTCCTGGCCACCACAGCCTCGGCCTGCTGGGCTCTGGCGATCCTTCCACCTCAGCCTTCCGAGTAGCCGGAACTACAGGCGCGCGCTACCACGCCTGGCTAATTTTTTTGATTTATTGCAGAGATGAGGTCTGGCTCAGTTGCCCAGGCGGGTCTCGAACCCGCAGACTCAGGCCATCCACTCACCTCAGCCTCCCAAAGTGCAGGATGACAGGCTGAGCCACTGAGCGTGGCTGATTTCTTTTTCTTCAGGCAGATACCTATCAGTGGGATTGCTGGGTCAAATGGTGGTTCTTTTTGGTTCTTTGAGAAATCTTCATGCTGTTTTCCACAGAGGTTGAACTGGTTTACAATCCCGCCAACGATGTGTGAGGGTTCTCTCCTCTCCATCAGCACCCACATCTGTTGTTCTTGCCGTTTCAGTAGCAGTCTGGCTGGTGACGGCGACATCCCAGTGCGGCTCGAACCTGCATTTCTCTGACGGTCGGGGACACCGAGCGTTTCTGCATGTGGGCGTGGACTGCCTGTGAGTCTTCCCCGAGAAGTGTCTGCTCATGCCCTTCTCTCCCTGTTTTGGGGGGCGGCTTTTCGTTTTGTCTCTTTCACGTGGCGTTGCTTGAGATCCCTGTTGACTCTGGACGTTAGTCCTGTAAGGCCTCATTTGTGAATGTTTTCTCCCATTCTGTAGGGTTTCTGTTCGCTCTGTCATTTCATTTGCTGTTCAGACGCTTTTTAGTTTTGTCTGTTTTTATTTTTGTTGCATTTGCTTTTGAGGTCTTTGTCATAAATTCTTTGCCAAGGCTGATGTCCGGAGAACTTTTTCTGGGCTTTCTTCTAGGATTTTTAGTTTCAGGTCTTATGTTTACATCTTCAATCCCTCTTTTTTGTGCATGGCGAGAGGGAGGGGCCGTTTCATTCGTCTGTATGTGGCTACCCAGCTTTCCCAGCTCCATTTAATAGGGTCGCATTTCTCCATTGTTTATTTTTGTCAGTTTTGCCAAAGGCCAGTTAGTTGTGGACATGTGGCTTTATTTCTGGGTTTTTTATTCTGTTCCAGTGATCTGCCTATTCTTATACCATTACCACGCGATTTTAGTTACAATGGCCTTGTAGTATAATTTGAAGTCAGGCAATGTAATGCCTTCACACCTGTTCTTTTTACTTAGGGTTGCATTGCTATTCAGGCCCCTTTTTTTTCCATGTAAACTTTAGGATTGGTTTTTTTCTAGTTCTGTGAAAAACTATGTTGGTATTTTGATATGAATTGCATTGAATCTGTAATTGCTTTGGGCAGTATGGTCATTTTAGCAATATTATTTCGATCCATGAGCATGGAATGTTCTTCCATTTTTGTGTGTCCTCTACAACTTCTTTCATCGGTGTTTTATAGTTCTCCCTGAAGAGCTTTCACCTTCTTGGTTAAGTGTATGCCTAGGTATTTTATATTTTGTCTGTGTGTGTGTGTGTGTGTCTATTGCAAACAGGACTGAGAACTTGATTTAGTTCTCAGTCTGAGCATTATTGGTGTATAGAAGTGCTACTATTTTTGCCCATTGGTTTTTCTGTCCTGAAACCTTACTGAAGTTGTTTACCAGGTCTAGGAGTCTCCTGGAGGGTATTCTTAATAAATAATCATGTCATCAGAGAACAGAGAGTTTGACTTCCCCCTTGTCGATTTGAATGCCTTTTATTTATTTCTCTTGCCAGACTGTTCTTGCTAGGACTTCCAATCTTATGTTGAAAAGGAGTGATTAAACTGTATCTTAAATAAAGATTTGACAAAAAGCAGCATGAGGAAAAGATTTTAAACAAGGAAAAGGTTGAACAAAAGCAGTTCTACGTTAGTGTGTGATGCTTAAAACAGTTCAGTAAAAGACTAGAGGAATGATACTTGGCAGTCAGGTGCTGTAGCAGGCCGACAGAAGATGACCCCCAGTGATCCTTGCCCTCATAAATGCGCACATGCGTTCTCTCTCTCTATATGCTATACACTGTAAATATATGCAATCTTTGTCAATTATACCTTAACACAGTGGACTCCAGCCTTTTTGGCATCAGGGATCAGTTTCATGGAAGACAATTTTTCCACAGACCGGGGCAGAGGGGATATGCAGTCAAGCCTCACTGCTAATATTAATCTGCATTTGCAGCTGCTCCCCAGTGCTAGCAGCACTGCTTCAGCACCCCCCAGATCATCAGGCATGAGATTCCCATAAGAAGCATGCAACCTAGATTCCCCCCACACACAGTCCACACACAGTTCACAATAGGGTTTGCGCTCCTAGGGGAATCTAATGCCACCACTGATCTGACAGAAAATGGAGCTCAGGTGGTATGCAAGTGATGGGGAGCAGCTGTGAATACAGATGAAGCTCTGCTCACTCGCCTGGTGCTCATCTCCTGCTGTGCAGCCCAGATCCTAAACGGCCATGGACTGGCACCGTGGCCCGAGTTGAAGACCCCTGCCTTAACAAAGCTGGAGGGAAATTTCCTACTTTTAAAGTGTGGGGAGAATATGTGACTATGGTATCACTCCGCCTATGTTTGCTATGGTTTGAATGTGGTTAGGGCCCCTTAAAACTCATATGGCAATGCTGGGAGATGGCACCTAGTGGGAGGTGTCATGGGAGCAGAGCAGATCCCTCAGGAATCAATTAACACCTTCCTATGAAGATGAGTTGTCACGCTCTTGGAATTGGATTAATCCCTGTGGGAGTGTGTTGTTACAAAGAGTGGCTTCCTAGATGTCTCTCTCCTGCTTCCCCTCTCACCATGTGCTCTCTTTGCACATACCCACTCCATTCTGCCTCTGCCACAAGTGGAGACTTTTCAATCACCAGAATCATGAGCTAAATAAACCTTTTTTAAAACATAAATTACCTAGCTTTGAGTATTCTGTTATAGCAACACAAAACTAAGACAATGTTGTATGGTAAAAGTAATTCTTTGCAGATTTCATTAAGGTTACTAATCAACTGATTGGGAGTTAATCAAAAGGGAGATTATTCCTGTGGACCTTATCCAATCACATGAGCCCTTTAACTCTGGGCCTACAGATGGAGGAAGTCATATTTACACAGTGGAGATATTTTCCTGCTTGCCTTGAAGAAATGTTGAGAGGGCCACACAGCAGCAAACAGTAGACAGCCTAGGTATTAATGGCCACAGTCAGCAGGCATCAAAAAAAAAAAAAAAAATGGAGATCTTAGTCCTACAATGGCAAAGAACTGAATTTTTCCAAAAAGTTGAAGAATGAGCTTGGAAGAAGACTCACAAGCCTCAGGTGAGATTGCAGGCTTGCTATCAGCCATGTGAGATTATGAGCAAAGAATCTAGACTCGTCCCCAAAAAACTGTGAGATAATGTGTGTTAAGCTGCTAAACTTAGCCAGGCATGGTGGCTCACACCTGCAGTCCCAGCTACTCAGGAGGCTGAGTGGGGAGGATCACTTGAGCCCAGGAGTTTGAGGCCACAGTGAGCTATGATCATACCACTGCTCTCCAACCTGGGTGACAGAGTTAGACACTCATCTCAAAAGAACAAAAACAACAACAAAAACTGCTAAATGTGTGGCAATTTATTTCACAGGAATAGGAAATACAGGTTCCCAAAGCATAAGGTTTATCATCTAGGGAAAACAGTGGTGGGTGGTACATTAAAAGTTACAGAAGCTAGCATTATGCTCCTTTACAGGTTAACTTGTGTGTTAAGGAAATTACTTACAGCAAATATATGACGTTGGGACTTTTCTCAGACTCCTCACTAACCTTCACTCCTCTCAGGCTGTAGTCAGGTAGATCTGAGTTCAAACTTGAGTTCTGCCACTTGTTAGTAGTATAACCTTGGTGAAGTTATTTAACTAGCCAAAGTCTCACTCTGTTGGCCAGGATGGAGTGCAGTAGCACGTTCACAGCTTACCATAGCCTAAACCTCCTGGGCTCAAGTGATCCTTCCACCTCAGCCTCCTGAGTAGCTGGGACTACAAGTGCACACCACCATGCCCAGCTCATTTTCAAAAATTTTTTGTAGACACGAGGTCTCGCTATGTTGACCAGGCTGGTCTCCAACTCCCGAGCTCAAGGGATCCTCCTGACTTGGCCTCCCCCAGTGTTAGGATTACAGGCGTGAGCCACTGAGACCGGCCCAGTTGTGAAGATTAACAGTAACTAAACATGTACAGGATCCAGGATGTACTTAACACTCAAGAAATGATCTGTAATGGTATCAGCTTTATACTCAAGTGGCATTGACCTCTACGGCTGAAAACAAGCCGCTGACAGCAAAGGGATTCCATCATTTGGTTTCCTACTTAAAACTTTGGAATACTTCCTATTGTCTATATTTAAACACTTAAATATGACACACAAGGAATTCAACCTGCCACCAACTTCAACCTTTCACTTATTGCTTATGCTGCCTGAACGGGCACCTTTGCTCCAAGCCTTTTTACACCTTGTTGGTTGGCTTCTTCATTACACATATGCCCTTATATAACCCCTTTATATTTTCACTGTTAACCTGTCAATATCCCACTATATTGTACAATGCTCGGTCAGATTTCTATAACCAGTATCTATCAGAATACAAGGAAAAAGATAATAAGCCATATATTTTTAATGAATGTTCACTGCTTCAGTTTTTAAGAAAAGCTGCTCTTCGAAGGAATTAAAAAAACAATAATACAGACTTCCTGGCTGGGTGCAGTGGCTCAAGCCTATAATCTCAGCACTTTGGGAGGCCGAGGTGAGAGGACTGCCTGAGTCCACAAGTTCGAAAACGGCCTGGGCAACTTGGCGGGACCTCATCTCTACAATAAATCTAAAAATTAGCTGGACATGGTGGCGGGCACGTGTGCCTGCCTGTTCCAACTACATGGAAGGCTGAGGCGGAAGGATCACAAGAGCCCAGCAGGTGGAGGCTGCGGTGGCCAGAAGCATGCCACTGTCTTCCAGCCTGGGCAACAGAGCGAGACTCCAACTCAAAAAAAAAAAAAAGGAGAAAAAAAAAACAACAACGCTGTGATCATTGTTTCTATAGCGTGAAGTGATGCTTAAACACTTAGCAGTTATTTTTGTTTCCCAGCAACACACTTGTGCGGGGAAGTAGTCAAGCAGTAGTCTCATCCTCCTTTGCCCAAAGGAAAAAACAAAAGTATAATGAAGCAGCCCTGGAATACCTACAAATGAGACAGGGAAAAAAAACAACAAAACGGGAATTAAGCAGGAAAGCTGACCTCAAGAGTCTTAAGTAAGCAACTGCTTGCCATCTCTGCTTCTGTAAATACGCTGTAAGCAAGCACCATGTCCAGCTAACCTTTTTATTTATTGTAGAGATGAGGTCCCCCCAGGTTGCCTAAGCTGGTCTTGAACCTGTGGGCTCAGGCAGTCCTCTCACCTCGGCCTCCCAAAGTTGAGATGATAGGGGTGAGCCACTGCACCTGGCCAGGAAGGCCGTGCTGTTGTTTTTTAATCCCTTCAAAGAGCAGTTTTCCTTAACTGCAATCTGTTTCTGCGAACAGGCTTTATTATACCTCATATGGAAATATGCATAAAAACGTCTGCTTCGATGCTGGTTGTAGAAGTAACTGTTCCTGGTCCTAAATTTAAAACCGTAAACCCACCCATGGCACACCCATGTATGTTTGCAACCACAGAGCTCCATAAAAGCAGCCTGCAACGGAGGGCTGGGGCTCAGGTTTGGGGAGGCTTCTCCACCTGCGACTTGCGGGATAAACACCTTCGATTCTCCTCTCAGTCTCCGGTCCCCGTTCTGAGCGCGTTCCTTCCCGTTCCGGGGAGCGGCGGCAGGTGCCGCAACACAATGCCACATCCAGCGATTAGCTAGCAGCCGAGCTCGTGGCGTGCCTGTGGGTTCACTGGAGGGAAATGGGTCTCCAACACGTGACAAGGCACACCAGTCACCGGGCTTCAGCCACAAAGGGGAGCGGGGGGGGAGTTCAGCCAGAACGTGCGTGTCTGACAGGCTCCCCGGGGACGCCGAGGCCGCTGGGCTCCAGGCCAGACCTCTGGTTTACCCGCTTCCGCCGGGCGGCGGGGGACGAGCCCCTGAGCTACGGCTGGCCGGAGTCCAGACGAGCTCTAAGCGCGCACGCCGATGCCCAACTACCAACAACAAGGGAGACTATCGCAACGACCTGTAGAGAGTCAGACGGAATCAATAACTATTTTGGGAGCTAAACAGGCACGTGACGGCGGTCGTCTCACTACTTCCCCAACTCCCTCCGCGGCGGGCATCCCGGACGGCGGGCCCTGGACCAACCCGCCCCATCCCGGAGCTTCCTCTCGCGAGACTTGAAGAAAAAGCGTAACTAAGGCCTGTCTTCCCTTACGGGGGGGGTCTAGAGCACACCTTTTGCTTTCCTTCCCATCTGTTTTACGCCACCAGAAGTTTCTCTTCTTTTCTCTTCTTTTTTTAAGCAAGGGTTTGTTTCGATAAAAGCCAAAACCCAGGTGCTGAGGGCGCTCCCTTCGGCTCGAGCTCCACCCAGGCCATGGCTTTGACCTCCCGCCGCTTCCCGCGCCCCCAAACCGGATCGCCCCCGGGAAAACCACCACCAGAAAGCGGCTCCACGCCGACCGAGGCCGGGCGACTCCGGCGGCCCAAAGCCAGGCTGAGGTC
>NW_007258878.1:171072-233636 GCF_000164805.1 Carlito syrichta | reverse complement strand
CCCCCGGCCGGGCCGCGCGCCGAGTGGGATCGGGTCGCCGGCTGGGGGGGCGAGCCCCGGGGACCTTCTCTTGGGCTCGGGGTCTGGGAATCGCAGCTTCCCGCTCCTCGCTGCTGGCCCCTCTCGGGCCCACGCGCCCCCCGCCCTCCCCGACGAAGGAGAAAGCAGGTGGCGGTGCCGGGGTGTGCGCGGGTCCCGGGGCGATGACAGCTCCTGCACCCCTCGGCGGCGAACCCTTTAACGCTGCTCCCCCAGCCTCCTCGGCCACACGGTGGAATTCGTCTCTGGCGATGGTGGTGCCGTCTTCTGTGCTGCCCGGGTCAGCGGGGGCGCGTTCGAGGCGACACGCGCTCCCCCTGCGAAGGAATGCTGGAAGCCGCCGCCGGTGGCCTGGCCTGCATCTTTTCCGCGGCGGCTGCCCTCGTTTCCCGGTGTACTTTGCATTGTGTCTTCACCGAGTTCCTGTGACCCAGCCCCGCATGGAGGATGTGCCGTTTCCTGGATTCTTGGGTGACGGAACTCATTCCTCACCGGAGAGACTGCTTTTCTTATGTAACTTTTTGATGGCCTGCATTTTTGTAAGTGCTGCCGGTGCCTAAGGGGGTGTGTGTGTGTGTGTGTGTGTGTGTGCGCGGAATTCTGGTAAACTTCTTGACGTGTGTGTGTGTGTGTGTGTGTGTGTGTGGTCTCTGCTGCAGAATTCTGGTAAATTGTGTGTGTGTGTGTGTGTGGTCTCTGCTGCAGAATTCTGGTAAACTTCTTGACGTCCAGCACCCGAGGACAGTCCTGAAATGTCCAGCAAACATTTAGAAAGTGAGGTGTGTGCCCCACGCAGTTAAGCCCGCACGATCTCCAACGTCGCAACCAGTGTCTTGGGAAGTTTCTGGTCCTTTGAGCTGCGTGTGACGGATGGTGATAACACGCTGCAGGGTTCACTTTTGTGTAAGGTGACGTTTCCATGTGGATTTGCCATGTGATGATGGCAGACTTTTATCTCTAACGTGAGCGCGTTAAATGTAATTAAAAGTCAGCCTTGGTGTTCATATGGTTTTCGGCATATCTGAGAAAAGGCCGTCTTCCTATTGGGTGACCTGTTCTGTCTTACTTAGGGACCGTTTCATGGCCAAGTCAGCTGAGACTTAAATTGGATTGCATGTGTTTCGGAAACCCTAGAAAACAATGTTAAGTCCGTCTTCTTAGCATAAGGTAGAAGCCTTATGTAATTCCTGGTTGCTTCCACCTTTCTTTTGTTTCCTAATATTGGTTTTTCCCGAGGCCCTCATGAAGGTAGACTTGCAGTTAAGTCACTCCTGCTGCAATTTGGGGAGCCCTTCTTCCATTGGCTCTTCTGCAGTATTGTTTTTGGCCACAGCTATTTATACCCTCTGACATTGACTTCTCCTTCCCGTTTTGGTATCCTGCCACTCAGCTGAGAAAGTAGCCCATCTAAAAAGTAAACGCTGGTGGAAATATTTTATTTACACGCTTAACATTACAGTGGGAGAGTAGAATCTGATTTGGTTTTTATTCTTTAACAGATTTCTTCTTTTTGCACCTTGGATGCATATGTATGAGTGGAGAAAGGTAGGAATTGTTTGGTAACTTGGGAAATGGGAAGAGTCTTCTGGATCTCTGCCAAGTCACTCGTACACAATGTAGTTAGGCTTAAAGTTGAAACAGAAGATTTCTTTATTATGTGACTGTTTAAGTGATCCTGTTCTTTGAATTCTCCAGTACTTTGCTGTACATAACATTTGCAGTGTTTTGTTCAGGCAGCTGTTAAATGGTGTCCAGAAGAAATGAAGTTGGTGTCTGCAGTGTGACAATAAGAGGCTCGGGTAGGGTAGTTGAATGCATAAAGAGTTGGACACCATGGTTAGCTTGTGAGTTCCACTCTGATGGCTGATTGTGTATTACCCGTGCTTCTCTTCCTGGCGGTAATTAGCATGCAGGCTGCATCCAAACTCTCAATTTAGATTGTGATCAGTTACCACATTTGGATATGCCGTACTTAAGAATGAGAGATCCTGTGACATGGATTTTGGTGTACTACAGATCTATTTGTACATTCAGAATCATAATTAAAAGCTTAGTACATACAGATGCTCCTCAACTTAAGATAGGATTATGTCCTGGTAAACCCACAGTAAGTTGAAAATACTGGAAAAGTTGCACTCAATACACCTACCAAACATTGTAGCTGAGCCTAGCCTACCTTAAACATGGTGAGAACTTGTACATCAGCCTAGAGTTGGGCAAAATCGTCTAACACAAAGCCTATCTTAAAATCAAGTGTCGAATATACCATGTGGGATAATTTGTGGGATATTGTGCTGAAAGTGAAAAACAGAATGGGTGTGAGCGTACTCAAAGTATGGTTTCTACTGAACGTGCATCACCTTTGTACCATTTTAAAGTCAGAAAATCATAAGTTGAACCATCTAAGTTGCATATATATTGGGAACATTGCATCCTTAGGTGTGTTGAAATGGGACTTGAGTCAGAGCAAGGAGCATATATTCCTGCAGGTTGCCTCTTCACAATCAAAGCTGTGCCTGCTGCTGGTGGCAGCAGCAGGTGTCTCGTTCTTGTCATAGCAGTTCAGGGAATTGTTTTTTTCTTTCTTTTTTAGAGATGGGATCTTGCTATATTGCCCGGGCTGGACTGCATGGCTATTCACATTCACTGCAGCCTTAGACTCCTTCTGGCCTCAAGGTGTCCTTTCATCTCAGCCTCCTGAGTAGTTGGGACTACAGGGTGTGCCATTGTGCCCAGTGCATTGTTTCTTTCCACAATCCCTACCTCAGCTAGGAAGCATACCTTCCACGGTCTTGGGCTACATGTTTACTGAGCTGCCACTGAATTCCCAAGTATGGTCCAAGGAATTCTGGAACTGGGGTGTGAAGGGAACATTCCAATCACTAAGTTCCTTTCCCACTGCTTTTAGGAAGGCCAACAAAAGGCCCCTCCTTTCCTTCTCCTCTCCAACTCTGTGCTTTTCTTTCAGCTTTGGATTTTGGTATACTTCTGATCCCCTAGTGTCTGTCCCCTGTACTTGGAAACTAGTAAGACTATCTCACTTTATTTAAGTAAGCGTCCTTTACTTGGGATTCCATGGAGTGGAGGAGTGAGCTTATTATAATCTAATTGCTAGGAAGATCACCGGTGTAATCAGGCCAATGAATTTTTTTGGTTGACTTTGTAATTTTTTTTTTTTGCTTAATCACCAGTGTGGCAACATCTGATTTCAATTTTTATAAAAAGTATCTAGCAATTCATTTGCATTAAATGTTAAGTAAACTTTTGTGAATTAGCCTAACCATTACATATCACGTAATTTCTGTGGAAAATTTATGTTCCATAGTTTTATATATCAGCTAGCAGATGAACTCTTGAGATACTACCAGTTTGTTGATGGTAAGCTCACCGAATGGAGGAGCTGCACTTCTAGCATTGAGTTCATTGCCTCTAGGTATTTTCTTTCTTCATAAGTGGAGGTCTAAACATTTAATAAATTTAAAAAATTTTAATTTAATAAAGAGTTAATGCTCTCTCTAATATTATAATATTTATTTTCTTGGCCACTGATTCCCTGTCCTCCAATCTTAAACCCATACAATTTTGGATTTGGAAAAAATTCTTAAAGATTATGCAGTACAACTATAGGTCACACAACTAATGAATGGAATTTAGTGGTAGTAATAAGTAAAAATATATTCGTCTGCAGTAGCATACATCCTCAGGAAGTTTGGAGTACATTTTTCTTCTCTCATAAGACCTACAAATGAAAGAATAGGAGGAAACATAAAAGCAAAACTGGAAATAATGAAGTCAATGTGTTTTCTTTTCCAGTTGCTTCACCTCTGCAAAACATTTTGTGATAACTTCCGATTGGAGTTAAGTGGGTGGGGAAGAGTCCCAGACGAGTGTGAATTCTTTTGGTGATTAATCACTTTGCAGTCAGGCAAATGTCTATGCAGTGCAGATCCTTCTAGCTGCTCACATCAGATGAGGTTCTGCCTGAGCTCATGCTCTCAAGCCTGGCAACCTTGGCAATGAACTGTTTGATGGCGACCATTTCAGCAACTAGGACTCAAGGAAGAGCTGTCAGATTCTGCTGGACAAACAGGCAAAATCCCTGTCTAATGGTCTTAACTAGCTTGTAATGAAGGAGTGGTTTCATTTTGGTCCAATAAGTAATTTGGTTAACCTGCAAGAGAGCATCCGTGTACTGTGAAGCTCTTGACTTTATTTCTGTGCTTTTCAAAAAGTAAGCCTGTTTTTTTGTCATAGAACACTGTTTCTATGTGTATAGACAGAATGCAGGGAATTTCCTTAGACATGAGGGGTGATGGTGGCTGTCCACTAACTTGCGAGGCACCTGCTATACCTCTGCAGTGTGCCTTGACCTTGGCAGCAAAGTGATGCTCAGTCTGTTTTTTCAGATATTGTCCACTGTTATTTTTCTTCTTATAAATTACCCCAGTATTGACTTTGTTTATAACGTCAGCTCCCCTTACGTAACTTTTCCAGTTCTTACTGCGTGAATATTGACTGACTCTGCTTTTCATCAGCCACCGTGTTTTGGTGGTCATGCTCTTTTCCTTTGGTTACCATGATGTGAGAGTCTTATTTGTCTTTGGCGGTAGGTGGAGCTCAGCATCTTCTTCTTTTTTTTTCCCTCCATTCTTTTTCATCTATCTTCTAGATCAATGGTTCTCAAACTTTACTTCACATGAGAATAATCTGGGGTGCTTTCTTAAAATGCAGATTCCCAGGCCACTCACAGTATCTGATTCAGTAGGTTGATGCTAGAGCCAAGGAGTCTACATTTTTATCAGACTCCTTAGGAGATTATGATCCAGGGTAGACCACACATCATTCTAAGAAATTTGGTTTTAGATATAGCCATTCCTCCAGCTTCTGTTCCAGCCTTCTCTTTTTGTTCTCTGTGTGTACCTGGGCAACCTCCTTTTCCCTCAGAATTTTAGTTACCATATATTTGCTGAGAATCCTCACTTTCCTTTCTACAACATTCCTTTCTGCAACTTGAGTTGTAGATTCAAGGCCTTTACATTAACTTTTAATTCCATGAGAATGTCCCATAGGTACTTCAAGCTTAATATACCAAATTCAGACTCATTTTTACCCCTAAACCTGTGTCATGTCCTGTTTTCCCCAATTTAACGAAAAGACACCACCATTCATCCTCCACCCATTTGCTCATGTCAGAAATCTAGTTGTCTTTAATTCCTTTTTCTCCCTTACCCCTTACCAATATTTTACTTTCTAATTATATCTTACTATTTCCCATAGCCACTATGGTTACTTTAATTCAGGTCACCTAATTATTGCCACTGCTTCCTAACTGCTCCCCTCCTTTGTTTTGTTTAATTAAAAAATTTGAATTTAAAAATAACACATGGCATTGTAAAAATAAAGCAGCCAACACAGGAGTATTTAAAGTAATAAAGTGAAAGTGAAGTCTGCCGCTCCTTACTCTCACTCCCCAGGAAAAGCTGCCTTTAACAGTTTGGTGCATGTCTCAGGATATAGTCCATATCCTTTAATATGACCCTTCCCTCTAGCCTTATCTCTGGTCATCCTTGAGTGCCCTACCATCACCCTAGAATCACACACACATACACACACGCAGAGCCATATGTAGCTTTTGTGGATGTCCCCAAATATGCTATGTTCTCACTTGCTTCTGGGCCTTTGCACATGTTGTTCTCCCCAGCACCCCAGTCTGGCTGACTCATACTCTTCACAAGGTAAACCATCACTTTTGCAGAGAAACTTCTATGATGCCCAAATTTGAGTAAGCTGTTCATTCTATGTGGTTCCATAGCATCCTGAATTCCTTTAGGATTCACCGTACTGCGTTGTGTTTATTTACTTAGGTAAATACTCTGCTGGATTGCCACGAGTTCCGTGAAAGGCGTGGCTATGTTCCTCTCTGCAACTCCAGCATCTCACACCGCCAAAGCACAGATCTGCTGATTGGATGATATCAGCAAGTTTGAGAAGTGCTTTCTGCCTTTTAGGAATTTACCATTGTCTGAGTGAGGCCTTACAGTGTTCGCTAATGTGATAGTCATTTGAAACTAAGCCTAAAAGAAACCTCAGACTTCCAGATCTTTAAAGCTCTGAGTAACTCATCCGTGAACCAGACCTTAGGCCCTCAGGGAAGGTGCACAATAGGAGAAGGGAGCCATACTTTCAGGGGTCATTTCTGTCCATCTGCTGTGGTCGTGTTGTGCTGTGCAAGTGAAATCATCCTCTTTGTCACTGATAAGCATATCTAAAAGGTCAGCTTTATAAAGCATGGGTAAGCAACAAGAGACAAGAAAAGAATGAAAAGCAGAAGAAAAGAAAAGAGCGGGGGCGTGGTAGGTGAGAAATGGCAGCTGCACTGTTGAAGGTTGAAAATCAGCTGTGGGATTCAGCAGTGGCTGTAGTCTAGAAGCTACATTGGTAGAAGTATGCAAAAGGCACTCTGATTGCAGGAATAAGAAGCCTTGCCCACAGGTCAGGTCAGACAGTGTCATGCCCCAAGATGTAAGGAGCAGTGCAGGCTATAACCTGCATCTCAGCTTTGATGGCAGAAATAAAAACCAGAAGGATTCCTCTGCGTGTGACTGTTTGCAGCCAGATAGCTCAAAAGAGTTGTTTGTGCTCATGGAGTATCTTCCCTCACCTCTTCTTTCAAACCCACTCCAATTCATCTTTCATCCCCACCACACTTGTCAAGATACCCAGAGTCTTCCATGTTGCCAAATTCAGTGCTCAGTTCCTAGTAATTGTACTTGAGCCCTTAGCAGCTCATATTTGTTCTCATGTCTTATTTACTTATTTTCTTACATGACTGCGAGGACACATATTCCTGGTTTTTCTTCTGAATCCCTGGCCTTGACTTCTCATCCTCTCCTGCTGAGATTCTCTTTTTCTTGATAAGTCTTAGATGGTGTGTTGCTTTTCTTCCCTCTGTACATGTGCTCACCAGATGATCTTATGCAGTCTCGTGGCATGAAATGCCATCTATGTTCTGAAGACTCCTAAATCTTACCTGCATCCTACCTTCTTCCTGAAGTATCCAGCTGCCTACTAGACACCTCCATTTAACTGTCTAATAGACATTGCAAGTACATCGTGTCCCAAACTAAACTCTTGATTTTCTACCTTATCAAACCTGTCAAACCCCTTTACCAATTACTCAAGTCCAAAATGTTATCTTCTTGACTCTTACATCTTATGTATCTCATACCTAGTCTGCCAGTAACCTGTCAATTTTACTTCCAAAGTGTATTCTGAATCCTGTCTTTCCACCTCTGCTTCTGTCATCCTAGTCAGGACTGTCTTCATCTTTTTCCTGAACCTCTGTGGCAGCTTCCTGTCTGGTCTCCCTGCTTCCACTCTTTTTCTTTTTAGTTGGAGTCTCGCTCTGTCGCCCAGACTGGAGTGCAGGGGCCACTCCCGGCCACTGCAGCCTCGACCTGCTGGGCTCCAGTGATTCTTCCGCCTCAGCCTTCCAAGTAGC
The DNA here is from genome assembly GCF_000164805.1 of Carlito syrichta. Taxonomy (NCBI): domain Eukaryota; kingdom Metazoa; phylum Chordata; class Mammalia; order Primates; family Tarsiidae; genus Carlito; species Carlito syrichta. The sequence goes on along the minus strand of NW_007258878.1, from coordinate 226,096 downwards.
TGGCACTACAGGCGCGCACTACCACGCCCAACTAATTTTTTGATTTTTATTGTAGAGATGAAGTCTCACCAAATTGCCCAGGCGGGCCTTGACCCCACTGCTTCAGGCAAGCAACTCACTGCGGCCTCCCAAAGCATGGGGTTATAGGCTGAGCCAATGAGCCCGACCCCTGCTTCCACTCTTGCTCCTGATCTCTCCCCAGAGCATCCAAAGTAATCTTTTTTTTTTTTTTTGAGTTAGAGTCTCACTCTGTTGCCCAGACTGGAGTGCAGTGGCCGCTCCCGGCCACCGCAGCCTCGACCTGCTGGGCTCCGGCGATCCTTCCGCCTCAGCCTTCTGAGTAGCCGGAATTACAGGCGCGCGCTATCACGCCTGGCTGATTTTTGATTTATTGTAGAGATGAGGTCTCACCAAGTTGCCCAGATGGGTCTCGAACCCGCGGACTCAGGCAAACCACTCACCTCAGCCTCCCAAAGGCGCAGGATTACAGGCTGAGCCACCGAGCCCGGCTCAAAGTGATCTTTTAAGGTGCATAAGTCTGGGCATGTCACTCCCTTTGGGATAGGAGGATAGCAGAGAACATCAGAAAACCTTCCATCGTTTCCCATCACCCAAAAGATTAAAATCTAGAGTTTTCTCTATGGCCTATGAAGTCCTGCAAGATCTGGAACTGACTCCCCCTTCGGCCTCAGGTGCTGGTTTCCTTTCTGGGATCATGCTGTGCTTCAGCCAGGCTCACCTTCGAGATGTTCAGACCACCAGGCTTGTCCGGCTTTTGGAATTCTGTTCTTGTCTCTTCTTCTGCAGGTATCATTGTGGCTCATCCCCTCCCCTTCAGGTCTCTGTTCACATGCCACTTCTTCTCTGCTGACTGCTGTCATTTTAAACAACTCTTATCAACGTTGCATTTTCTTTTTCTGCTGTATGTTTTTTTGTAACACTTATTGCAGGTGCTATATTGTTATACACACACACACACATTGCCTTTCTACAAGAACATAAGCTCTATGAAGGCAGCAACTTTGTTTTGTTCAGTAAAGTAACCCCAGTGCCTAAAACAGTGTCTGACACATGGTATACACTCAGGATATATTGAATAAGTAAGAGAGAACATGTGCATGTTTGTGTGTGTAAGCAGTTATTTACACTTGTATTAGCTCTTACATCAGCATACTGAAGTGCCATCGTCATATTAATAGTCTGAAGTAGGGACTATACATTTACTTTATTTTATCTTATTGTTTTAGTCAGAGTCTTACTCTGTTGCCCAGGCTGGAGTGCAGTGGCACTCATGACAACTGCAGCCTTGACCTGCTGGGCTCAGGTGATCTTTCTACCTCAGCCTTCCAAGTAGCTAGAACTATAGGCACACATCACCATGCCTGGCTAATTTTTTGATTTATTGTAGAGATGAGGTCTCGCCAAGTTGCCCAGGGTGGGCTTAAACCCATGGGCTCAGGCAATCCACTTACCTCAGTCTCCCAAAGTGCTGGGATTATAGATGTGAGCCATTACTCCCGGCCTGTACATTTACTTTATTTATTTATTTTATATTAATTTATTTTTTTGAGTTGGAGTCTCACTCGGTCGCCCAGGCTGGAGGGCAGTGGCATGCTGACAGCCACTCCAGCGTTGATCTACTGGGTTCTGGTGACCTTTTGGCCTCAGCCTTCCAGGTATTCAGAACTACAGGCCCACGCTGCCATGCCCGGCTAATTTTTTCATTTTTATTGAAGAGACGAGGTCTCGCCAAGTTGCCCTCCCTGGTCTCGAACCCCTGGGCTCAGACAGTCCTTTCGCCTCAGCCTCCCGAAGTGCTGGGATTACAGGCTTGAGCCACCATGCCCAGCCTACATTTACTTTAAAGGTGACTGGCCAGTTTATTCATTCTATTACAAATAAAAAAGCCTATACAATCGAAGTCTTCTCTAAGAACATGGTATTTCTGGATGTGTTTGGTAGCTTGTGGTTGTAATCCTAGCACTTTGGGAGGCCGAGGCAAGAGGATTGCTTGAGCCCAGGAGTTTGAGACCAGCCTGAGCAGCATAGTGAGACCTCATCTCTACAAAAAATCAAAAAATCAGCCAGACGTGGCGGTATACACCTATAATCCCATGTACTTGGGAGACTGAGGCAGAAGGATCACTTAAGCCCAGAAAGTCAAGGTTGCAGTGAGCTGTGATCATGCCACTGCACTCCAGCCTGGTGATAGAATGAGACCCCCCAACTCAAAAAAAAAAAAAGGAGCATGGTATTTCTGAACCAGAGTTGTAAAATGGTGCCTTAGATAATTTACTTTCTTATTGGTTATTTGGGTATATTTACCTCAAAGGACTCTGTTTATATTTGAGATTGTGCCATTATTTAAATTAACTAAATATTATGTAAATTTAAGTAAGTTGCTTAATATTAAGAAATTTCTGTATGCATGTACAAAGAAGCAACAGCGATTAGGTGACTGGCAAGAGGAAGCCCAGCAATGAGTCCTTTCCTCCTTGAATCTAAGTGGTTGGGAGGGGAAGGAGGCTTGAGATGGGTAACTGTTGCCTTTAGTTAAGTCCAAGAGCAGCATGCGCCAGAAGCAGCCAAATGGAGTCGAGAACGTTGTATCTCAGCAGGTACTTGCTAAGTGTTTTTTTGTATACCCCTTACTGTACTTGGCATGCTCCCCTCACTTGTTCACATCTTTGAATGCTTTCTGTGTTATGTGCTTGCAGTACAGCTGAGACACAGTCCCTGCCTTCATAGAGTTTCACTTTATACAGTATGCAGTAGAAGGGACTCCAATTTAGGATGTCAGCCGGTAACTTTTATTGTAATAAGAACAATGTAAGCCGAGCATGGTGGGATATGACTGTAAACCCAGCTACGCGGAGGCTGATGCAGGAGGCACACTTGAGCCCAGGAGTTTTAAGACCAGCCTGACTCAGCGAGCCCCTGTCTCAAAAAAAGAGTACTGTCTGTACACTTTAGCAAGTGTTTTCATATTCATTGTCTCATTTTATCCTCTTCAAACCCAGTGAGGTGTGAGTGTTGGCTTCTTTCTATTGAATAAAGAAACTTAGGTTAAATTCCTTGCCCATGCCATGAAGGTGTGAACTCAAGCTCAGGTCTTTTGATTCCACATCGCGTTCTGTTTTCTGCAGTTCCAAACTTTGTAGATGTATTTGTAAAACAAATGTTCATCAGGATTTTCAAAATTTTAATCTTTTTTCAGTTTTATAATTAATAAAAAATTATAGAGTGATGATCTTTGTTGAAATGTATATTTTTTTCCAAACTACTCAGCATGTTATAAAACAAAAAGTGAAAGTTTCACTCCCACAGGATACAACCACAGTGAACTTTCTCTTGTGAATTCTGTTTGTTGTTGTCTCACTCTGGAGTACAGTGGCATGATCATGGTTCACCACAGCCTTGACCTACTGGGCTCAGGCCATCCTCCTTCTGCCTCACCCTCCCAAGTAGCTTGGACTGCCACAATTACACGCCCGGCTAATTTGGGTTTTTTTTTTTATTTTAGAGACGAGGTCTTGCTGTGTTGCCCAGGCTGTTCTTGAATGCCTGGGCTCAAGCAGTCTTCCGGCCTCAGTCTCCCAAAGTGCTGGGACCACAGGCATGAGCCACCACACCCAGCTTCTTGTGTATTCTCAAAAGCTTCTATGTAGGACAGAAACATGTATATATATATATATATATATATATATATAATCGCGCAACTGGAAACATTATGTCTTATGACTAGTTTTTAGTCACTTAATGATAAGACTTAGAGGTCTGTCTGTGTCAGAAATAGCAGCTACCTCCTCTCCCTGAACACTACATAATACTCTGTTGTATGAATATTCTGTAATTTATTAGAGAGTATTGAGTTTCCTAGTGAAAGACATTTAGATGTTTGCAGGCTTTTACCATCATAAGCAATGCTGTAGTAAGTGACCCTGCACATGTGTATGTCGTTGCATGCTTCTATGAGTATACCTGAAAGATGAATTCTTAGAAATGAAATTATGTGGATGAAATAAACACATTATGTTTAATTTTCCTAGATATTGCCAACACTGTCCTAAAGAACTGCATCGGGAATGTTTGAAAATGCCCAGCAACGTTTGGGATATGTAAAACCTTTGTTCAAATCTGATTCTAATAAAGGACCACTTATTCCATCCATCGCCCTTAGCTAAACAGTGCTGTGGCCTCAGTGGGAGTATGAACAAAAAGGAACCTCAGTTTGGTTTTATTATTATAGGAAAATCAAATCTGTATCATTAATGCTTGTTTCACACTTGCTGGAAGTGTGCTAAAAGAAATAAATGTCATGCCAAGTTGACACTATTAATGTTTTGATGAGTAATCAAGTTGAACTATATTCAGTTGTCTCTTTTTTAGAGCATTGATTTCCAGCATGCAATACCAGAGTAACTCCTTGACTGCTAAGTTTGCGATCACCTGAGTAATGATAAAGCTAATACGATTCCATTTCTGGCACTGATTTTATTGTCCCTGTTCAAATATTTGACTAACCCACCGAACTAAGAATTGTCATGCTCACACCTGTTTTATTCATCACCATAATGTCTAGCATTATATCTGGTATGTTCTGCTGTAAAAATCTACTACAAACTTAGTGGCTTAAAACAACACAAATTTACTGTCTTAAAGTTCTCTAGGTTAACAGTCATGTGTCACTATCTCACGGGGACAGCAGTCTCCTTCCTGGAGGCTCTAGGGCAGAGTTCACTTCCTTGTCTTTTCTAGTTGCCTGAGGTGCCTCACAAGTTTGGGGTTTTGACCTCAAAGTCAGCAGTGTTGCATTTGTTCGACCAGTCTTCCTTTGTTACTGCTCTCTTTGACTTCCCTGTTCTACTTTAAGGACCCCTGTGATTACATGTGGGCCCTCTAGATAACCCAGGTTATGCTCTCTATTTTGATTAAGGTAATCTGATTAGCAACTTTAATTTGATTAGCACCTTAATTTCCTTTTGCCACAAAGCATAATGCACTCACAGGTTCTAGGAATTAAGACATGGCATCTTGGTTGGCCATCCTTCTGCCTGCCACTAAGTAAATGTTTGTTGCTGAATTAGTCATTTTTCAGTTACATATAAAACAGCTCTAACCACACAGCTACATTGTTTCTGTAGATATTTACAAACTGCCATGAAGTATATAAATGAGGAAGGGTCCATGACTCTTGTGTCCTGATACAGAGTTTCATTTTCTTTCCTTGTAAAGTTGCAAGTTTTCTGTTTTCTTCATTATGTTATTTGTATATTTCCTGCTGATATAAATTAGAAAATGTGGACTGGTACCACTTTTGTAAGAAGCTGCTCATTTTGTTATTGATGTTGAAAATGGTTATTAACTTGTTTATCAATTAGGAAAATGGTGATTGTTTGACATGAATGTTCCCATAAAATTGCCTGCAATGCTGTAAATGTTCAAGTCTAGATAATAGCTATGCAATATATTTCACACACCTAGATTACTTTATGTGAGTTTAGGCATTTACAACTGTATCTTCCGGAACCATGAAAATAAGATAAAATCTAGTTGAGGGTAAAAGCTTAGAAAATAGGCATATTAGGCCATGAAGATTCATGTGATGGTCTGGATTTAGTATTTCCATTTATTAAAAGTTTGCTTTTAATTGTGATGACTTAAAGTCCTACAAGATTGAGACTGCTTTTTAATTTCTCATTAAAATACTATACAAGTACTCTAACTTCAGAAAGTCAGCCGCAACAAAAATATGTCCAAATCCTGACCATTCATAATGGTTTTATTGATGTCATACAATTCAATGTTTCTAGCAAAAGCTAGGTTTATATTACACATTCGTTTTGACAGCATTGATAGCCAGAAGCTGAGGCTGGACTAGTGTTTTTTGAACCTGCACTGCTCCACTCCTGGAAGGTGGTGCAAGCCCTCGAAGGTAGCAGTGAATCTTGAAGAGAGCCGCATGAGGCGTGGCGCAACAGACTCGTCTGCCTCCCTCATCCATCCTTCTAAAATCTTGCTTGCTGTTATAGTATCCTGGGAGGGATCACAAATGGCGGCTGTTTGAAAATGACTGTGAATGAGATTTGAGATAAGGGTACAATCTGAGGGGAAAAAGATAAGGAACAAGAAACTACAGAAGATGTTGCATGTTTGAGCTTTGCCCCATATCTGTGAGAGGAATTTTTTCTCTACGAATACGTGAGAAAAAGCTACAAGATTGTACCTCTGACCTGACTTTATACTTGTCATTACAGTTTTTGTTTTTTAAAAAAATAAAACATGTTGCATAATGCTCTTGAGTCTCATGTTAACAAGATGGCCTGTAGACAGCACACTAAAAAAAAATTGTAAATTTAAATAATATATGTACACCGTAGAAAAAGGCAGAAAATACAAATAAACAAGAAACGAATAATCATCTCGAGTCACACCAGCTAGAAGCCACTTTCTTAAAACATGACAGAAACTGTCAGACAGTTAAAGAGAAACAGCGAGATTTTTTTTTTTTTTTTTTTTTTTTTTTTAAACAGTCTTGCTATGTCACCCAGGTTGAACTGCAGTGGGACAATCATAGCTTACTGCAACTTTGAATTCTTGGGTTTGGGTGAGTCTCCCTCAGCCTTTCAAGTAGTGCACCCCCACACCTGGCTAATTTTAATTTTTTTGTGGACATGGGGGCGGTCTCACTCTGTTGTCCAGGCTGGTCTTGAACTATTGGCCTTAAGCAATTCTTCTGCCTCACCTCCCAAAGTGTTGGGATTACAGGCGTTAGCCACCACACCCAAGGTTTTTTATAAGTACGCTGTGAGCGGAAAAAACAACTCAGTTTCTCCCACTGTAGTCTTATAACACACTTCTGACTCCAGGTGTGTGGGGATTTCTCCCCACCAAAAAACAAGCAAGCAGTTATACGGCTGACACCAGTTAGAGGTCCTCCACTTCAATTTTGACACCCGGGAATAGCATCAGACCCCACAGGTTGAGCACTCAGTCCCATGAGACTCCCTCCCTACACCCCCCCACGCCCTTCACTCCCAACCTCCAGAACTTCTGACCCACCAGCTTCAAGTTGGGGTTCCCACAACCCCCTCTTTGGGTTGGTTTAATTTGCTAGAGTGGCTCAAAGAACTTAGCAAAACGTACATTTACTGACTTGTTTATAAAGCATATCACAAGAGCTACAAGTGAAGAGATGCGTAGGGCGAGAGGTATGGGGGAAGGGGCGTGGGATCGCCATGCGGCCCGGAACTTCCACATGTTCAGCTCTCCAGAAGCTTTCTAACTCAGACCTTTTGGGTTTTTGTGGGGCCTTCATTATATGAACGTGACCGTTTGAGCTATTGGTGACCAACTTAATCCTCAGTATCTCACCAGAGTTTTGGGGGGGAACTTAATATCGTAATTATGCCGCAGTCCAGGGGTCCCCAATCCCTGAGCCGTGGACCAATATCGGCCCGTGGCCTGTTAGGAACTGGACCGCACAGCCGGAGGTGAGCGACCGGCAAGCAAGCGAAGCTCCATCCGTGTTTACAGCCACTCCCGTTACTGCCTGAGCTCTGCCTTCTGTCAGATCAGCAGCGGCATTAGACCCTCATAGTATCTCGAACCCTTTTGTGAACTGCACATGCGAGGGATCTAGGTTGCAAGCTCCTTATGAGAATCTGGGTCTGATGATCTGAGTTGGAGCTGAGGTTGAGCCACTGGAGAGTGGCTGCAAATACAGATTAACGTTAGCAGTGAGGTTTGACTGCCCAGAGACCATAACACGTCATTTGCTTGCAGACTTATGCCAAAACCTTATCAGTGAGTGGCAAGTGAGTTGATATACTTTGGTGGTACAGCTGTATCTGGTGGCAGCCTTTTCATCAGAATCCGACACTTATTTTGGTCGGCGCATGGGCTGCCCATTATTTTATTTGCCACTTCTGTGCCTCTTTTTTTAAAATGGTGAGCTGTTTGATTATTATATATTGCAGCATAATAATAGTAGAAATAAAGTGCACAATAAATGTTACCTCTTGAATCATCCCCAGACTATCCCCACTCATCCTTGGAAAAATTGTCTTCCACAAAACCAGTTCCTGATGCCAAAAAGGTTGGAGACCGCTGCCTTTATCTTTCCAGTGACCTGCCCCCATCCTGAAGCTACCTGGGGGCCCCTAGCCATTGGTTATCTCATTAGCTGCAAAAAGACATCACGCTGGAGATTCTGATAATTTTAGGAGTTGCATGCCAGAAAGGGGGGACAAGGTCAAAGACCAAATAAGTATTTTACAATATCACATACACATGATAAATACACATGGCCAACAAAGAGGTTAAAGTGTACTCATTGCTGGACATGATGGCTCATGCCTGGAAGGCGGGAGAATTGCCTGAGTCCAGGAGTTGAAGACCAGCCTAGGACACATAGTGAGAACCTGTTGCTATACAAAAAATAAGAAATGAATTGGATGGATGTAGGGCATGTGCCTGTAGTCCTAGCTACTTGGGAGACTGAGGAAGGAAGAGCACTTGAGCCCAGGAGGTTACAATGAGCTATGATCGCACCACTGCACTCTACCCTGGGCAACAGAGCTGGACCCTGTCTCTAAAATAATAATATAAAAGTAAGGCATTTACCCTTATTTCTGTGTTTCTAAAGATGTATAGAAACTCAGTCACTGTTGATAGAAATTTAAGTTGATTCAACTTTTCTGGAGAAAAACTACCAAAAAGTATACATTTAAAAATGCAAAACAGAATACAGTCCCTTTAGCCTAGAACTTTCTTTACAGAAGGAAATAATCAGACTGTCCAAAAAATTTAAGTGTAAGAACATTCACTGTAATATTGTTAAAAAGTGAATAACTGAAACCTAAATTTTACTTAGTAGGAACCCAGGCAAATAACTTTAATATAAAAGTAACCACCAAAAATGATGACATAGGTATATATTTACTGGGAAGGAAGTCTGATAAAGTGTGCAGAGGACCAGAGAGGGGAAGGACACAATATAGTAGATATATTGTGATCCCATTTTTGTAAAAATATTTATCTACACATCTGTGTGTATGTGTGCAAATGCACACGCACATGCATGCAGTCACACATAGAAGTTATCCTGCCATGATAGATGTATGAATGATATCTCTGAAGGTAAAATTTCAAGTAACTTTTATTTTCTTCTTGGTATTATCTATATAGTATTATTTGTTTTTATAGTAACATATATTTTATAATCAAGAGATTTTTTAAAGTTGGACTTTGTTAGAGTTAAGTGACCTAAGAATAAAAAGGGCTAATTTCACCTATGATACAACAAATAACTGCTCGGAAATAGTCACTGCTAATTGGAACCTTGATTTAATTTGCCAGATTGACAATTTAAAAGAAGCTTTTAATTGCAGCTTGGAAATCACCCCTGTCAAGAGTAGGTAAGAATTTATATGACAAATTGAAAGAATGGCAATTTTGTTTATTTGACTGTCAGATTACTTCAGGGGTGTAGGTCAGGCTAGTAGAAATGTGAGACTTTCATGATAGTTTTATTTTTTATTTTTATTTTTTTTGAGTTGGAGTCTCACTCTGTCACTCAGACTGGAGTGCAGTGGCCGCTCCCCGGCCACCACAGTCTCAACCTGCTGGGCTCCGGCGATCCTTCCGCCTCAGCCTTCCGAGTAGCCAGAATTACAGGCGCGTGCTACCACGCCCGGCTAATTTTTTGATTTATTGTAGAGATGAGGTTGCCTGCCCAGGCGGGTCTCGAACCCGCGGGCTCAGGCAATCCGCTCACCTCAGCCTCCCAAAGGCATGGGATTACAGGCTGAGCCACCGAGCCCAGCTTCATGATAGTTTTAAATCTTACAGAGGTAAGATTCAAGTCAGAGGCAGTGACTCACGCCCGTAATCCCAGCACTTTGGGAATTGGAGGTAAGAGGATTGCCTGATTCTAGGGATTTGAGACTAGCCTGGGCAACTTGGGGAGACTATGTTTCTACAATAAATCAAAAAATTAGCCGGGTGTGGTGGCAAGCACCTGTGGTTCCAGCTATTTAAATGGAAGGCTGAGGTGGAAGGATCACCTGAGCCCAGCAGGTCGCGGCTGTGGTGGCTGTGAGCGTGCTACTGCACTTCAACCTGAGGAACAGAATGAGACTCCTACTAAAAAAATAAACAAATAAATACATCTTACAGAGGTAGGATTTGAAAATTTAAAGGAATGTTAGAAATCATCAGCTGGGCTCGGTGGCTCAGCCCGTAATCCCAGCACTTAGGGAGGTCGAGACGAGTGGATTGCCTGAGCCTGCAGGTTCGAGACCCACCCAGGCAATTTGGCGAGACCTCGCCTCTACAATAAATCAAAAATGAGCCGGGCGTGGTAGCGCACGCCTGTAGTTCCGGCTGCTCGGAAGGCCGAGGCGGAAGGATCGCCAGAGCCCAGCAGGCGAGGCTGCGGTGGCCGGGAGCTGCCACTGCACTCCAGTCTGGGCGACCGAGTGAGACTCCGACTCAAAAAAAAAAGAAATCATCAAGTTGGGTTGGGCGCGGGGCTCATGCCTACAGTCCCAGCACTTTGGGAGCCAGAAGTGAGGGACTTGCCTGAGCCCAGGGGCTCAAGACCAGCCAAGACAGCTTGGCAAGACCTTGTCTCTGCAATAAATAATAATTTTAAAAAATTGGCCCGGTGTTGGTGGCACGTGCCTGTGGTTTCAGCTCCTTGACAGGCTGATGTGGAAGGAGCACCTGAGTCCAGCCGGTCAAGCCTGCAGTGGCCATGAACATACCGCTGCATTCCAGCTTGGTGACAGAGTGAGACTCCAACTAAAAAAGCAAAAATAAATCGTCGTTGGGTCGCCTCCGTTTACAGATGAGGAAGCAAGTTCAGACTGGGGAGGTGATTTGCTTAAAGTCACATAGCCAGGTGTCGGCTGGTCGAAGACAGTTTTTATTTCTGATCCCTGGGAACTGGGCTACTCTCCTTCTTCTTGGTGTAGTCATCAGTGAATGACAGTGCCTTAGGAGATGGAGTGTCCGACAGAAGAGGTGAATCATCATGAACCAATCGAAAATGCATCAAGTGCCTAGCATGTACCTGGACGCATATACATATTGAGGGTCCAAAGAGGACATGACACTTTTTTGGAGAGAAGCGTGTATAAAGTGCTTGGGAGCTCAAGAGAAGGATGTCTCCACAAAAGAAATGTCATTTGTACCAAGTTGTTTGGCCTTTGCTCAAAGCTAAAGATAGAAGTGCATCCCATGCAGACCAAACAGCATGTTCAAAGGCACAGAAACTTAAAAGAGCTGCAAGAATAAGAAGATGCCCAAGACAGAAGGTCTTAGGAAAATTAGACACTTAGGAATAACATGACGATACTTTCACTGTTGCAAAGTTTTCATTGAAATATTTGGAACTCTAAGTGCTGCAGCTACAGTTTGATTGAGGACTCATACGGTAAAACAAGGATAGCTTTTTCTTTATTTCTATGTCTATATACCCCATTCTCAGGCCCCCTTTGGGTACAAGAATGGCTAGTCTCCAGTTGTTTAAAGCTCTTGATTGTAATATCTTTAGGACAAACCATCCGTGATGAATATCACATCTGAGAAATAATTACAATAACCAAGGGACAGGAACCCACTGACCAGGGCTTCTCATGTGGGGAGGAAGTAAGTCAGGTGCTTTTACCACAGCGAGGGGTTTATGACTCCTGGGCGGTGAACACTACAAAAGCCACTAAGCAAAACCATTTCAGATTTTATATTAACTCTTGGTGGTTTTGAAGGTTTTATGTTTTCCTTCATAATATCTCAATATTTAAATAATCTAAAGTTTTGAATTAAAGATTAAAATTATTGTGTCTTTAAGTTTCTAATTGAAAGGAAACATTTTATTTTTTAATTTTTTTTATAAAGATGGGTACAATTCAGGGTTAGGTATACAAATGTTGATTACACTGGTACCCTTGTAGATGAGGTGTGCACCTCCCTCCCCTAGCAGTTTCCCTCAACTGCCAAACCCACACCCCTCCCCTGACAGTTTCCCACTACTGCCAATCCCTTTCTTATAGCATAATAATTGTTCAAGGTCTGCTTATGGGTGAGAACCTATGGTAATCTGTTCTTTGTTTCTGTGATAGATCACTGAGTATGATTGACTCTAAATCCATTCAAGTTGCTGCAAAGTCTATATGTTTGTCCTTCTTTATGGCTGCATAATATTCCATTGTGTATATGTACCACTTTTTTTTTTTTTATTAAGTCCAGCTTCAATGGGCAACATGGTTGTTTCCATATTTCTGCCATTGTGAACAGAGCTGCAACAAACATATGTGTGCAGGTACCTTTTTTGTTGAATGACTTGAGTGAGGGGAACATTTTAAAAATGAGTATGGCATAATACAGGATTATATTCATCAGTTTCAAACTGCTGTTAAGAAACATGCACACGTTTATAACTACACTGTTCACAATAGCAAAAACATGAAACCAACCCTACTGCCCATCAAAAGTAGACCGGATAAAGAAAATGTAGTGCATATACACAGTGGAGTATTACACAGCCATAAAGAAGAACAGAATCATGGACTTTGCAGCAAAGTGGATGGAGTTGGAGACTATCATACTGAGTGATCTGTCCCAGAAACAACTGAATACCGAATGGCCACACGCATAAGTGAACCCTAAACACCAGTCACATTAGCGCAAGGGCGGGATTAGCAGCTGTTGCACACTGCTGGGGGAGGAGGGGAGAGTGTAGCATCGCAAAGCGTCCCTGGTCCTAAACCAGGGGAAGCAAGGGCCAGTTGGAGGTCCAGACTTCATCTGCATGCAGCCTGCTTGTGTAGCTAATCCTAACTTGTCCCAACATATCTATAGTAAAATAAAACAACAGACACAACTGCTGTTAGGAGAAGAGTGAGTCTCCTGTGTTGCTTTCATGTATTCAGACAAATACCTTTAAAAAAAATAGGTGAAAATTTTCAGCCTATATGAAGGATAAGTTGCATATGAGGGCCTGAATTAATGATGCAGTAGAGATGTTCAATTTCCTGTCATAAACGATCATTGGAAAGTGATAGACTCTGGCCGGGCTCGGTGGCTCAGCCTATAATCCCAGCACTTTGGGAGGCCAAGGCAAGTGAATTGCCTGAGCCTGGGTGTTTGAGACGAGCCCGGGCAACTTGGTGAGACCCCATCTCTACAATAAATAAATTAATTAATTAACTGGTCATGGTAGCACGCACCTGCAGTTTCAGCTACTTGGAAAGCTGAGGCGGAAGGATCACCTAAGCTCAGCAGGTCAAGGCTGCAGTGGTTGTGAGCGTGCCACTGCACTCCAGCCTGAGTGACAAGAGTGAGACTCCAACTTCAAAAAAGAAAAAGAAAAATGATAGGCTCAAACTTGGTTTTGGAGACCATCAAACTTGTTTATGCCCCTAGATTGATTATTTTAAGTTTAAAGTGTTCACCCTTTATCTGATTTGGCAATGAACTAGTTACCCTCACAAAATAGTATTTCAACCTGTTACCATGTGAATTTACTGAATTTGTCAAGAAAGATAAGTCTCCAGATTGGAGATGTGGATATTAACAATATCTTGGCTGGAGAAAGCAACAAATGGAATATGTGAAAATGACTTTGGTATGAGTAAAATATTTGCTGCCATTATATATAAACGATACATGTACAGGTTGAGATCCCTACTCCGAATATCCAAACTCTGAAGTCCTCCAGCGAGTGTTTTCCTTTGAGCATCATGTAGGTGCTCACAAAATTTCAGAGTTTGGAGCATTTCTGATTTTGCATTTTCAGATTAGGAATGGTCAACCTGTACTCATATGATATATTCAAAACAATATAAAATGGAATTGCCTCGTGTGGTTTGTCATTTTTTTTAATTAAAATAAAGCTGCTACAGTTACAGTTAAATTTGGTTTGCCTGGAACTCCTAGAGGCTGAATCCTGGATAATAAGATTCCATATGGCCTAATTTTCAAATACTTGGCCAGGTTTTCCCTGCGGTTTAAATTTTGCTCTGAAATATGTTTCCTAATTTCTTTACTTTTTTTTTTTTTTTGAGTTGGAGTCTCACTCTGTCGCCCAGACTGGAGTGCAGTAGCCACTTCCAGCCACTGCAGCCTCGACCTGCTGGGTCCCGGTGATCCTTCCGCCTCAGCCTTCCGAGTAGCCGGAATTACAGGCATGTGCTACCATGCCCGGCTGATTTTTTGATTTATTGTAGAGATGAGGTCTCGCCGAGTTGCCCAGGCGGGTCTCTAACCCGCGGGCTCAGGCAATCCACTCACCTCAGCCTCCCAAAGCGTGGGACTACAGACTGAGCCACCGAGCCTGGCTCTTCACTTTCTTAAATAAAGTAAATGAAAATTTTTCTTTTCCTTTATGGCCCAGGTTGTAATTTGTGTCTCTTATTGTGCTGTACAGCAGTGAAAGTTTGTAGGGTTGCTTGTCCCTCATGAAAAAGCTATAAGGTGTTTTGAGATCTTGTCTGTGCATCATGTCCTTTTTAACCTATTTCTTTCTGATGCCTGTCACTTTTTGCTCCTGAGCTTATAGCAGCCTCTTTTAAATGCCAAAGGTTTTGAAAGCAGACTGCCCTTCTCTTATACATATGACATAGGAGTACCTAGGCTCAAAGTATTGACTTATAGTGTGCCTGACTTAGTAAACATTTATTGGTTGAATGAATATTGTAATATCATCCTGTGTTGCTTAACAACAGGAATATGTTCTGAGAATGTGTCATTAGGCATTTCCTATGCAAACATCATAGAAACAAACATCATACTTAATCAAATCTAGATAGTATAGCATGCAACACACCTGGGCTGTAAACCTGTACAGGATGTTACTGTACTGAATACTGTAGGCAATTGTAACACAATGGCAAATATTTGTATATGTAAACATAGAAAAGGCACAGTAAAAATTCAGTATTATAATTTTACAGGACAGCCATCATAGATGCAGTCTGCTGTTGACGGAAACATTGTGCAGCCTATAACTGTATTTACAAAATTGTCAAACATACTCTTTCATAATCTTCTGAGGAGGAGAGGTGTTTGTGAGGAGAGAAATTTACATTGGCATTTTCCAAAGATAATTATCATAACATCTTACAATTTAAGAACTTGAAGGTACCACAGTAAAATTGTATATCAGGCTGTAGCCTTCTGCAGCCAACCCTTACCAGGCAAAGATCCAAGCCATTTGCTGTCATCTCAAAGGGAGAAACACAGCTGTCAGTGGACTCCCTTCCTTCTGCTAATAATTTTATCTTTAGTCCTCCTCTAACTGTGGTATCTTTACTGAACTAAAAGCTTCAAGGAAATGAAAAGTACTTCTTCACAATTGAATGTTGACCAAATCCATGCTATCCAAATATGATAAAACCCTGGTTATCTAGTAATGGTTTAATATAAAAGTAAGATTATACTTTATAAATAGTTCCCTAATGTAAATCTTCATTTATCTCATTTTTTATTCTTCCTGCATTCTTTTATTCTTCCCCAAGTATCAGGTAAACAGACGGGTTAGGTATTTGGGAATTGGAATGTCACACTGCCACAATTCCTTTCCCTTCACCCCATTTTTTTTAAAAATTAGAGTTTCACTTTGTCCTACAGGTTTGAATGCAGTGGCATGATCACTGACACCGCAACCTCGACCTACTAGGCTCAGACGATTCTTCTGCTTCAGCCTTCCAAGTAACTGAAACTACAGGCACTCATCACCTTGACCGACTAATTTTTTTATTTTTTGCAGGGATGAGGTCTTGCCTGGTTTCCTAGGCTGGTCTCGAACCCTTGCCTCAGCCTCCCAAAGTACTGGAATTATAAGTGTGAACTATGGTGCCCGGTCCCAATTTTTCTTTTAAAGACCTTTAAAAAAAAATACTTTTAGAGTCCTGTACTAAATAACTACTTCTTGAGGTCTGGACAAAGTGGTAAAGTAAGCAGACTTTCTTTGACTTCCTTATATAAAGCTCTTTTACATTCTGGTCACTGGCTATAGCTTTTACTTTTTCTCCTGTATCCCATTCCATTGGACAGTGAAGTCTCTTCATTCCTTTGTTGATGGATTTAGGTTGTTTCTAATTTTCTTTTTTCAGCTAAAAATGTTGTATTGAGCATCTTTATACATATATTTGCCTGCCTGTTTAAGAGTATCTACAGGATAGCTTCCTAGAATTTGTTTTGCTAAGACAAACGTTATGTACTTTTAACATTTTGATATATGTTATCAAATGATGCTTTGAACAATAAGAACAGCATTTTGGGAGGCGGAGGTGAGAGGACTGCCTGAGCCCAGGGTTTCAAGATCAGCCTGGGCAACTTGGTGAGAGCGCGAGTCTACAATAAATTAAAAAAAAAAAAAAAAAACTAGCCCAGGCATGGTGGTACACGTTTTGTGGTTCCAGCTACTTGGAAGTCTGAAGTGAAAGGATTGCCTGAGCCCAGCAAGTCAAGGCTGCAGTGGCTGTGAGTGTGCCCTGCACTCCAACCTAGGCAACAGAGTGAGACTCCAACTTAAAAAAAAAAAACAAAAAACAACAAATTTATAAGCCTGCTGCCAGTATATGAGCTTCATTTTTCCTACATTTTCAATGGCATAGTCACTTGATTGATCCAGAGAACATGAGCTATAAAGTAATAAATCCCAAGGTTAGTTTATATTATCTTTGATTTATGACTTACAAAAATAGACTTTTAATATTTTCCTTTTGTTTCCAAGCCTATTCAGTTATGAAATGTGCTATCAAAACAAGGCAATCCTTTTGTTGTTGTTGCTATTACAGGCATGAAGCATCTTTCAAGGAAGTTACTTTCTCATTTATTGCCAAGTACTTCTCTCCTTGAATATTTTTTATATGACCTGCCAAGTCAGAATATTTACCTCGAATGCTTGCTCTTTTAACTTGGAGTTCCCTTTGCTAAAATTTACATATGATCACTTTGAAATACCTCTAAGTTTTACTGAGCAACTAACACTGATTATAATGGTGATTGACCCATAATTTAAATCATAATACAGGCAACTTTATTAATCCAAACAAACAGTGAAATCTGAGCTTTATTTACTTTTCACTTGCTTGCTTGCAGGTGGATTCGCCAATGAACTTGAAGCATCCTCATGACTTAGTCATATTAATGAGACAAGAAACAACAGTTAACTACCTCAAAGAATTAGAGGTGAGGCAAGTGGTAATGGGAAATGTGACTGAAACTTGTTGCATTTCACAGGAGCTATTGTGTTCAAAGGAAAGCTAAAGCATATTATTTCATAAGCCTGATTCTTCTGACTTTTGTAGAAATATACTACCTTTAGATCATGTTTTTTTTAATCCTCCCTTCAAAGTGATATTTGACTAATAGTAAGAGAAACAGACTACCTTACCCAGGGTATATGCCTGCCTCTTAACTCACTCATGTTTAAACCAAATTTCTATGTTTAAGTTTTTTCACCAAATATGAAGAGGATATCATCTCTGAGGATAGTTTAAAAAGAAGAATATGAAAGGGGAGAAAGGTTTCAATAGCCTAAAAGTGTGATTTTTGTGCATTCCTAAGAAGTAAAAAGTAAGGTCTTTCTTCCTATTATGTCTTCTTATGGTTGAGGCGAAAACACTTTGTACTTGAAAACTTGAAACTTATTAATTCTAATAAAATCTGACCTTTTTGCTTAATAGACAAATAAAGCAGCAATTTTACCTTTCTTTATCATTAATTTCCATAAACTGGGTATTGCTTCAGAGCAAACAGTATTTATTACTTGAAAAACTGGTTTTTTTTTCTTATGAAATCTCTGCTTGAAAGTTACAGTATAGATTGAACCCAAATTTTAAGGAAACTATAAGTCATAGAAAGAGTAAACCAAATTGCAAAATGAGAGTTAGGAAATTATTGGGATAATAAGAATAGAGTCAGCATACTTGAGAGCTACAAGGAATCATTTTAGAGGTGAAGAAACAATTAGACCTAAAAACATGTATTGCCAGAGTTTACAAAGATACGGCAGGATCAGAAACAAAACCCATATCTCTGGACTTAAAAGCTGTCTCACCTGTTAAACCAGGTTTGCATTTATCTGCTTTATGTAAAAGCCCCAAATTTTACTGGTACATTTATCAACATATGTATGTCTATAAGTAGTTATATACTTTTAAGCTCTGCATAGGTAGTAGTATATTTAGAATATTTATAAAACTCGAACACTTCAACATTTTAAAAATAGCCTCTCACCTTTTTCCTACTGGTTTTATCACTTAAATTTAGATATGTTGATTTTTATCAATACCAATAATTTGATAATGGATATATTCGTAGTGCTTCATGCTTGGAAGCATGGAAGCATGGTCTGTTTTTATTTAAACACAGTGTTCAGAAAGATGCAATAGTGCAGAAAATAGTTTTTATTTTCAGATACATAAGCACATTATATGTATTTATTGTTGTCTCTTTTTTAGAAGACAGTGTGAAATAAAGAGAAGGAGCTTTAGATTAAAGGATATATAGGGAAAATGTCATTTCTGAAGTCACTGAAAATGAAATGAAAAACATTTACTCCACCAATTTGTGATTAAGGTAGTGTGGGAGTTCATGCTTAGTATACACCTTCTGCTTCATATACACAGCACTGACAGTTAATATATAGAAATAAAAATCAAAATAAAATGTAGCCAGGTTTAAAAGCAATATAAGCATCTCCATGAGCCGGAAATGGTGGACAGAAATACTAAATTGGGAATGTGTCCAAAGCTATAGCTGTTGGGCTCCAAGGAACAATTGTGGTGTCTGGTGTTCGGCTCTGTGGAGTTAAGGGAACTGATAATATTCCACACAAAATGTAGGGACAGAACTAGGCTTACTGCTGGAAGACTGGGGTAGATCCATTCTGGTCATAGAGTCTAGCAAAAACACAGCTGAAAGACAAGCCAAAACCTGATGACTAGAAAAGAACCAAATCATCTATAGTCCAGCAATTGCATCTTCAACTTCCTGAGTGTCATTTTAGTATAGGATATTACTTTGGGGTAGAAATTTCAAACCAAAATTGTAAGATCTGGTTCTGGACTTGAGACCTGGGTAGAACCTGGAAACAACCACAAAAATGATTAGAATGGTCATGGAGTGATTGGAAAGAAAGAGGCAGACAGAGATGGAGAGTATGAGGGAACACTCCAGGAACCCCAAATCTTGGATTTTTGACCCAAATGACTGCAAGGATGAAGTTAATATTAGCTGAGATAGAGAAGACTGAAGGAGGTACAGGATGGGGGAGGAGTTTAGCTTTAATATGTTAAGTTTGAGATGCCTATTAGGCATCCAGGAACAGGCATCAAGTAAGGAGTTGGTTCTTCCGAGTGTGAACTCAAGGGAAAAAGTCCAGGCTGAAGATTTAAATTTGATAGTCATTGACAGAGTTAAAGACATGGACTAGATAAAACAGTTTATCTGCCAAGTAGTGACAACTAAATGGACTTCCTGGCTATCAAGATAATGGAGGAATAGTCTCACAGTTCTTCGGAAATCAGTCATACTTAAATTTTATATCCTTTTAAACTATCATTCAAGAATGAGAATGAGGACAAAGTAAAGATCTTTTCTGACAAAGACAGCTTACTACACATACCCTCACTTCACTTGGGGAAAAAAAAGCATTAAGGATATATTGATCTTTGTCTTTCTGTATCTTATTTAAAATATTGAGTAGAGGTCCGTAGGCTTCATCAGAATGTCAAAGAAGTCCATGACACAAAAAGATTACCCTGGATCATGCTGTCAATATTCAGGAAATACAGAAGACAGAGAAATTTTGGAGTTACAGTCAGCAAATTTCTATAGTGTGGAAAAACTCTGCAGAACAAATAACCCAATATCTTTAACAAATAAATTACAAAGGGGGTAGAAATAGAGGGATAACCAGTAGGTGACAAGCCAGCCAGTTGCAGTGTGTGTGGACTGCATTGGATTCTGATTCAAACAAGCAGTATTTTAAACAGAGGGGCGAAACCATTGGGAGTTTGAACACAGACTGGATATTTTATATTAGGGAATGAATATGATATGATTGATATTAAGGAATTATGTGGTAATCTTTTAAAAACATAAGGAATATTTGCTGATGAAAAACTTAACCAAAAAGAACAATAAAAGTAAGGGCAAGCACTAAAATAATAGAAATGCCATCTATAGTTTCCAAACCTACAAATAAAGAGAGGATGCAGGAAAAAGGGAAGAAGTGTAGAAAGTGTTATCCACACATGGCAGGCAGGAAAGAGAAAAAAAAGCAAAGAGAAAGAATGATAAACATACAATCCAAAACAATATGGTAAAAATAAATCCAAATAGACTAGTAATCACAACAACTATACACAGATTAAACTTGTTAATTAAACATTACCGTATGATAGATATATGTTATCCCTGTGTATTTTTGAAAAAAATTTATACTTTACAAGTGTCAGAAATTCACCTGGAAGACACAGGTGGCCGTAGTATCTTGCTCTGTATCTTGAAGGACTGAAACAACTTGTTGGGTTTGGACAATTCAAGGAAGTTTTCATTGCAGAGCCGTTCTGTGCCAGGAAAATTAAGTTGGTAGATGTGCCCAAAAGGGTACTCCAAAATAATATGAAGGCTCTCATGTGCTAATATAATAAATGTCGTA
Source organism: Carlito syrichta (assembly GCF_000164805.1). NCBI lineage: Eukaryota > Metazoa > Chordata > Mammalia > Primates > Tarsiidae > Carlito > Carlito syrichta. The sequence continues at coordinate 205,419 of NW_007258878.1, read as the reverse complement.
TTCTGTTTCTGAATGTGGACATCTTTTTAGAGAAGCTTACGTATGTTGACCAACTAAGGGCATTTTCTTTCCTTCATAGAGAATTCTCTGACTTCTTCAACTCATTAAATTCTTCATTCTCTTCAGTGGTAATTGGACTGAAATATTAGAAGAATCCATTTTATTCTTATTTTCTTCTCAACAGAAACAATTAGTTGCTCAAAAAATCCACATAGAAGAGAATGAAGACAGAGACACAGGACTGGAACAGAGACATAATAAAGAAGATCCAGACTGCATCAGAGCCAAGGTGCCCTTAGGGGACCTGGATCTGTATGATGGTACATACATAACTTTGGAGAGCAAAGACATCAGGTAAAGAATTTCATTCTTTCCAAAAATGAAATTGTTTTTTCAACAGACCTTTTCTCACATCAGTAAGAAATTGTTTCTGTAATAAAATAAAGCTTCAATCACGGATTGTCTTTTGGAACTTCAAAGTTCAAAATATATACTACATGAATAATTCTTACAAATTAATTAAAAATATTTAACATTACATTAGAAAGTCGAACAACTTATAGTAAAAAAAAAAACTACAAATGATCAAAAAAATGTGGAAAAAGTATCAGAAATTATCCAGTAAGTACAAATTAAAACATAATTTTTATCTACCAAGTGAGAAAAAATATCCGAAAATCAGTAACTGGTAAATAGCCAGAGAGACTGTCAGTAGGAATGTAAATTGTTTAACATTTCTAGAAATACTTTAGCAGTTATATTCATTTTTTAAAAGTCTACAATCTTGGCCATGCTTCTGTGTAAGCTCTGCCTCCCTCCCCAATCTGGCAGAGGTAAATCCCCCTTTTCTCTTTCTCTCTCTAATCTACTTTCTAAATAAACTACATTTTCCAACCTAAAAAAAAAAAGTACACGATCTTAACTTTCTATGACCTTCCTACTATTTTCCCTGTAATTCTTGACTTACCCCTTGCATTTGAACTCCTCAAATATTTGACTCTGAAGGCCAGCTATGTGAAAAGGTGTGGATATTGACTAATTGGTTGTAAAGTTGAGATGCTATGAAAAGATGGGAACATTTTGACACTTATTAATATATTGTTTGTTAGCCCTTTCATTCATTCATTGCTTCTTGATTTTAGCCCTGAAGATTATATAGACACAGAATCTCCTGTCCCTACAGACCCTGAGCAACCTGATTGTACTAAAATTCTAGAACTTCCATATAGTATACATGCTTTTCAGCATTTGCGCGTAAGTAGAGAATTTTAGAATTTTTTTTTGCATTTTTTTCTTTCATTTGATCTCTTGTTTATAAAAGCTGTTTCTTTCTTCTTTTTTTCCAAGCAACTTTACAAGTTTACAAACGTCTTCTAGTTCTTAAAATTTATTCAAAATAAGTGTTACAAAATACTGAAGTACTTGTGATCTTTTATCAACTTTGACTATATTTTTTTCAATCATTTTTCTTCTCTTCAGGGTGTACAAGAGAGAGTTAATCTTTCTGCACCTCTGTTACCTAAAGAAGATCCGATCTTCACTTATTTATCTAAACGGTTAGGAAGGAGTATAGATGATATAGGTCACCTCATTCATGAAGGCTTGCAGAAGGTAAGTCATCAATGACTTGAAGAACTAGGAAGCTCTCTGTAAACAAGATATTTTTCTCTCAGAAAATATCTGCCTCACTTGTTTTTGTCTAAGGTATGATTTAAAATTACAATTGCATTGGTATAAATTGTATAATTCAACACTAAAGAGAAACATAAATAAACTAGTCTCCTTTATCAGAAGAGATGCTGAAAAGTTTTATTAAATTCATTTATGAAAAAACATTATAAACTACTATAAGCAACAAGAGTTATAGGCTAGATTATTGAGTGCAGAAGCACATTTCATTTTTTAATGTCGTTGTTATATCTATACACAATATATTATCACTGTTCTGTGAACCAAAAAAGAATCTCTACCAGCAATAAAATCTTCTGTAATTTTCTTTTCTTTTCTTTTCTTTTTTTTTTTTTTTGTGAGTTGAAGTCTCACTCTGTTGCCCAGACTGGAGTGCAGTGGCCCCCCCAGCCACCGCAGCCTCAACCTGCTGGGCTCTGGCGATCCTTCCGCCTCAGCCTTCCAAGTAGCTGGAATTACAGGCGCACGCTACCACGCCCGGCTCATTTTTGACTTATTGTAGAGATGAGGTCTCGCCACGTTGCCCAGGCGGGTCTTGAACCCACGGGCTCAGGCAATTCACTCACCTCAGCCTCCCAGAGCACAGGACTACAGGCTGAGCCACCAAGCCCAGCCTATAATTTTCTTCTATGGAAATATCTACTTTAAAAAAAATGAAATAGGGAATTATGTAACAGGACCCAAGAATTTAAATGTATCATTCAGGATAACATGTGAGAATTTAGAAAATGGTTTTTGCTCTTCTCTGTGCCTAAGGAGTATCATAAAATGCAGGTAGTTTCTAACAGTATTAATTACAGTGATATAAAATAAGGTGTATAATTGCAACATTTGTATAAAGTTTATTCAAATACATGACTGCATGTCAAGAAAGGAATTTTTGGATAAAAGTAAGAAAATAGTTTTACTTTCAAATGCATTATATGATTATTTTTGTAGCTAAGTTACCATCTTCATCTTGTTTTTCTGAAGGTAATGTAAAGCATTTGCATTCCCAGAACTTGATGAGTAATAGGGGAAAACTGGTCCAGCATTTTACAATATCCTTCAGAGGATGGTTAGTTGAGAGTAGACCATAGTGGTAAGTGTTCCATAGAAAATTAAAATAGAAGGTAACTGGGTGGCTGCTTTAGATCGAGCGGTTGGGGTTAACCTTTCTGGAATGGTGCAATTTAAGCTGACACTGAATGACAAGAAGGAACCAAAATTCAAAGATCAGGGATGAGCATTCTAGGCCAAAGCAAAGGTCCTAAAGACTGAATGAGCTCAGATGGTATGCTAGTCTGCTCAGGCTGCCATTACAGCATACCACTCTGGATCATTTCTACTCAAAGCACTTCTGAGGACAAATGTGCGGGGATTCTCCTCAAACAAACCAGTTCTCCAATTTTCCCCACACTAACTGGGTGTTGTGCAATTCAGTGCAGTTCTGCCACTAACTGTCTATAGTTAGCATAGAACTTGCAGGTTAAAGGCTCAGTCCCACAAGCCTGCCCCCACTTCAGATGCCGATCGCAAGTCAAGATCATTGGCCAACTGGCTGTAAAGTCGAGAAGTTCCCACAATCCCCTCTCAAGTTTGATATTTGCTAGAACAACTCACTAAACTCAGAAAAGCACGTTACCTACTATTACAGTTTTATTATAAAGGATACAAAGGCTTCAACTTAAGAATTTTGGGGAGATACGAACATTCTGTCCGAACAGGTGGCATGTGTCCAAATTCAGGTCAGTATAGCTGAGGCCTAGTGGGCAAGAGGGAGGAAGACAGGGTTGAAGCCATAGAAGTAAGTCGGCACCAAACTAGGCAGGGCTCTGTAGAGTGAGGACTCTGGATCTTATTCCAAGGGTGCTAGGAAGCTGGAGCAGAGGAGCAATGTAATGCAATTAATATTTTTTAAAGATCACTCTAATTACTGTATGGAAAAGTCACTAAAAGGTGACCAAAACCGGAATAGAGAGACTAGTTAGAAAGAAGGCTGTTGCAATGGTTCAAAAGAGAGATGAACATGGTTTGCACTAGAAATGGGTAGTAGGGAAAATGGAAAGACTTGAACTATTTCAGGGTATGTTTAGGAATTTAGAAACTGATGAGTTAGATGTGGGGAGTGAGAACAAAAGAAGAATCAGAGATAATGTCTAAATTTTTGACTGGAGCAACTTGAAGGAGGAGTAGGCTTGTGGTAGGAGAAGAGAAAATAGAGTTCTGTCTTGGCCATGTCAAATCTGAAATGTGTATGAATCTGGAATTCCAGAGGGAGTTGGAGCTGGGATATGGATCTGCTCATAATGCTGACGCCTTTCCTCGCATCACTCAGAAAGCACACACTTGAAGATGGACTCCTAAGTGTGACTATTGCAAGATTGTATTTATTGTTGTAAACTTTTTTTTTTAACGTAGGATTTATTAAGAAGACAGAAAGCTCCCACAAGTGGGAGAGGACCTGAAAGAAGTTGCCCTATTATTGTAAACTTAAAAATAAATGTTTTAAACTATTCTAACTAAATTTAGACAATTTTAGCTATATATAAAATCTTTTAAAAATAGTTAATAATTAGCACTTGTTTAAAAATCAGACTTATAAAAATCTAAAAGAGAAAGTGGAATTAATAACTTCAAGGCTTTTTTTTGTACTATATTCTTTTGGATTTTTATTTTTATATATCTTGATAGTTAGAACTTAATTATTCCCAAAGGATACATTTTTATAGTGGAATTGTGGGAGTCAAAGGGTAATTGCATTTTTGAGGCTTTTTTACATATTTATTGTCAAATTGTTCCCTCGAAATGCTACAGTAACTTAACTTTTCTTCAGTTGATATCTGAAATTACTATCAAGTGTAGCTAACAGTAAGTATTGGCATTCTTTTTAATTTTTGCTAGTTTATAAAAAGAAAATTTGTATCTTTTAAATTGCTAGTTCTTTGTGAAGTTATACATTTCACATACTTCTTAGCTACTTTGTATTTTCAAATTGTCTCTTCCTGTTTTGACCCATAACTCTTGTTTTTCCTTTGTGTTTAAAGTTTTAAATGAGCTCTTTATATATTACAGATATTAAATCTTGGCTATCATATATATTGCAAGTATTTTCCCTAGTTTTGCTTAAACTTTATTTTTTTCTCAGAAATTTAAAACTTTCTCTACTTTTTACTTGGGTTTAAACATACTTACATTGAAATCCCAGACACAAAAGAGCAAGCCTATCTGAACTTCTGTTTAATTTGACTAAATCATACACTTAATATATACTAAAGATTTAGTTTTCAACAGCTTGAAGGTTTGAATTAGATTCTAAACACACAAGAAGATGGCAAATAAAACTTCATCTTTAGCAAAGCCTGTCATTCGTAAATTCACTCAAACATTACACAAATAGAAAACTGTAAAATGTTAATTACAGGAATTTCATGTTGGAGTCACTGACGTTTCTAAGTAGATTAGGTCTAAATTTTGAAAGACCTGAAATAGGGCCCAACAAGCTGTGGGCTTTTCATCTTTATTTCCCTCTTGGAATGATGCCCTGGAATCGAACAGTCTCTTTCTGAAGGTCATATCCTAGTGCACATGCTCACCTGATGATTTCAGGACTCTGTGACAGGTGTCGTGTCTTTGTACTTTGTGCTGTGCTTTTATCATTAGTCATTAGTCTTGCTTTTCCTTATCTTGAATTTCAGAAAAACCAGAGTTTTAAAGGTGCTCCTTTTGAGGCATTCTAAGTTCAAGAACATGTCTTGAGTTGTGTTTGATTGTCACCTTATTTGTTTAATCTCTAGAATTCTTCCTCATGGGTACTATATAATATGGCTTCATTTTACTGGAGAATAAAGAATAAGCCATATCAGGTAGTGGAGTGTGCCATGCGAGCACTTCACTTCTCTTCCAGGTAAGACTCCTCTTTTGGATCTGGTTTTTCTGATTTTTCCATATTTCTCAGGACTGTTAAAGAAACACTATGTAAGAAAACAGTAAGAAGTAGCACTGAATTATGGTGTTCTCCAGCCTGTTCAAAAAAATTAGTCTATCACACAGCAATCACAGATGTCAGAAAGTTTAGTGATAATTGTGTAGTATTCTTTTCATTTTCACTAAGGAAAAAATGCATAATGTAGATGTCCTATGATTCACCTGAGTCTTGAATGCAAAGAATGTGACTGGAGGAATTATCCTAAATTAAATTTAACTTTTCTTAAAGCAAATATAAGCCCTAAATACATTTTAAATTTAAAGATGCCTACCAGACCTTATTTTTGTGGCAAAATTGGACTATCCGATTAAGAATCATCTATAGTTTAAAAATGAAGCACTATAATTATCTTACGTTATTTTCTCCACTATAAGCATACTCAAAGTTGTTTTCCTAAATACAGTAACTTTGAATGTAATTTTTCCTTGTCAAGTAGTTATACATAACCGTGGCACTTAATCCTCGTGCTTCTTTCCTCAGGCACAATAAAGACATTGCCCTGGTCAATTTGGCAAACGTGCTACACAGAGCACACTTCTCTGCTGATGCTGCTGTCGTGGTCCATGCAGCCCTGGATGACAGTGACTTCTTCACCACCTATTACACTTTGGGAAATATATATGCAGTAAATACTACTTTTTGTTTCATGAGCCATACCAGTTGCCACTTTTTCTTTTTCCTCAAACAAATGTAACTTTTCCCCTCTTTTAGTCTGAATGATGGGAATGGAGAAATCAGGGGGAGGGAAACTCTTCAGCATAATAATGTATCATAATTGTTCTAGCCACTTGACAAAAAATAAAATTAAATTGATTGTAAATTTAAACTTCTACAGAGTACATATCTTAGGGATAGCAATGCCTTCCAACTAATCCTGCTTTAGTATGCCTTCATAGTGTTGAAATTTGGCCACTGATCAAAATAAGGTTCACTGTAGAGTAAAACAGGTGTGATCTCATAAATCATTAGGGAATTTGGACAGATGTACCCAGACCATGGCTAATGTTTCTTCCCTCTGTGTGTATGTGTGTGTGTGTGTTTGTTTTTGTCTCTTCAGATGCTTGGCGAGTACAACCACTCAGTGCTCTGTTATGACCATGCTTTGCAGGCCAAACCTGGGTTTGAGCAAGCTGTAAAGAGGAAACATGCTGTCCTATGCCAGCAAAAGCTTGAGCAGAAATTGGAGGCTCAACATAGGTAAAATTGGGAGAAAAAATTTCACTGAAGCACTGGCATCATAGAACCTTAGGTTAGATCTGTGGAAGGTAATCATCAGTGTTAATCTGGTCATTGGAATTAAGAAAGAAACCTCTTCTCTACTGCGAGTCCTATCCCTTTTTCCCGTGTCCTGGTGGTTTAGCACAATTCAGTGGTTGGGTAGAGGAATATCTTTAATAGCAGGGTTCCAGGAACTAGAAAATATTTGCAGTAAAAGCTGTCATTTAAATCTCTACATTTTTAACTGTTAATTTTATGAAGTCATATGAAGGTGGGGGGCTGCAGTATACTCAGTAATTCTGTCTTTATTTACATTTTTATTTCCAAGGAATACACGAAGTGTTAGTAAAATCACTTATACATGCAATATTTGACTTCTCCCCTTTGGTTTGTAAGGTTGGGCTGTTGCTATGTTAGTTAGTTGGCATTGAGGGACATTATAATCAAATAAGTTGTACAGTAATGGAATTCTGTTGTACTTGATCCTTGAAGTATACTTAATAAAATACATGTTTGATTCCATACGTAACAGGGTGAACTTCACATAACTCAGAATTATGTTGTTCATGTCTCAGAATTAGCCTTAATATTTTTAGTCTACTTTGGTTATTAAATAAAGATTTAGAACTCAAAAGTATAATATGGAAAAAAAAAAGAATGACATCTTTCTTGTTTATAACTGGCTTCTGTTGTACCTGATTAGAACGTGCCCTAGCTGAGCAATCTTCCAATACTATGCAATCTTCCAATATTATGCTCTTAACAACTGAACTGACTCTCTTAGACAATCTGTATAGCTCCTAAAATCTCTATGTTACCAGTGTAATAGGCAATAAGGTTTTTGTGATTAAATATCATCAGCAGCTGATTTACTGAAGTCAGGTAGTGGGATGTATTCCTTTCTCAGCATAGTTTTTGTGGTTTTTCCTAAAGACTGTAACCAACAAGCTAGAATATGAAAGCAAGATACCATGGTCCTAACTCTTAACCTTGTCTTTAGGCAGAATCAAATGAAAAAGTGAAAAGGAAGAAAGGATTCTAGAAAGGCTTTGAATGTTGGTGGATCTACTGCAAATTTTGTAGAGAGAAGTAGAGCTGTTAAATGTGTAATATACTTATTATTATATTTTGATATAATTTCCGTAGCACCTGAAAAGTGCAACATGCCATTTGATGTCAAGATAGTTGTATTGCCGGGCCCAGTGTCTTGTGCCCATAATCCTAGCTACTTGGGAAGCTGAGGCAGGAGGATGGAAACCAGCTACGTAGCATAGCAAGACCCCTGTCTCTAAAAAAAACAAAAATTGTTTGGGCATGGTGACATGTGCTTGTAGTCCCAGCTACTCAGGAGGCTGAGGCAGGAGGATCTCGTGAACCCAGTTTGGCCTAGGAGTAGGAGGCTGCAGTGAGCTATGATTGGATCACTATGATCAAGACCCCATCTCAAAAAAGAAAAAAAAGAGAGATCTGTATTTAAGAAAGAATCATGTTTATCTTTATGCCCTGTTATGTTCTTGAAGTGGTGGCATAAGTTTGCATGTTTGATAAAAGGAAAAGACCTAGTAATTATTGCTGAAAACCAAAAAAATCTATACATTTAGGGTGGGTTTTTAAAATTTATGATTTTAAAGCTCTTTTTCCTGGCATTAAAAAAATGTTAAGATCTCTCCAGCGAACACTGAATGAGTTAAAAGAGTATCAAAAGCAGCATGACCACTACCTGAGACAGCAGGAGATCTTAGAAAAACATAAGCTGATTCAAGAGGAACAAATCTTAAGAAATATCATTCATGAGACTCAGATGGCAAAAGAGGCACAATTAGGTGAGTAGCAACTCTGGGTCACAAGACAGGAAATTCACTTCTAGCATGCTTTACTTTCATCACTGTCTTGTAGCCTTAAAGTGGTTTGTAAGGTGTTATTTACAACTTTCTTGTATCTTTTGGGGTTTTTTTTTTTTGGTGCATCTCACAGACACATTAATTCATGCCACGAAGTATGGTACTTACACAAGTGTACAGTGATAGTCCATGTTCCCATCTAACGTGACCTGCTTAGATTTACGGGCAGCCTGATGTTTCATCTCTTGTCACTCCAAGCAGAGCTGGTTAGTGATGACCATGAGCAGGCACAGGAGCTTTCAAAGCTTTATCTCTTCTGACAGCACCCCTGATCTTACAATGGGGCTTATAGCCCCATTCCCAGCCAGGTCTCCCGGTAAGCTTCAGTATAGTAGGGCTTCGTGGGAATCCAGACTTTTTTTTTTTTTTTTTGAGTTGGAGTCTCACTCTGTCGCCCAGACTAGAGTGCAGTGGCTGCTGCCGGCCACCGCAGCCTTGACCTGCTGGGCTCTGGCGATCCTTCCGCTTCAGCCTTCCAAGTAGCTGGAACTACAGGTGCACGCTAACACGCCCGGCTAGGAATCCAGACATTTTAAATAATGCTCTGAAGCAGCTCAGCGCCGGACCAACGGCTCAGGCCGTACTCGATCCCACAGCCAACAACTCGGAAAGGTGAAATCTTTGGTTCGCCTTGCTTTTTAAAATTTGCATTTTGAAATAAAACCAAATCTTTTAGATCCTAGGAGTCTTAGCAGTTATTTGCCTTCTGTGGCCCCCATCGGTTTTTCTCCAACACTAATATGTTTACATTATATGGAGATCTTGTTAAAATGCAGATTCTGGTTCAGTAGTTCAGAGGTAGAGCCTGAGATTCTGCCTTCCCAACAAGCTTCCAGATGATGTCTGTTGCTGCTGGTCTAAAAGCTACACTGGGTAACAAGGCCTTACACCAAGCAAACATAAGCTAGACACAACCCAAGAAACAACACATCTATACTCTTTGGCTAACACTGGTAATGAGGCTAAACATTCTTTTTTGTTGTTGTTCTCTTAAAAACAAACACTATCTTAGAAGTAAGAGTTTAGTCTAGAATTTGTCTTAACCTGGGTCAGTACATTTGTTTCAGGGGCTTCTGAATTCTCCAAAATTATATGTAGAATTGTGTATGTGCACTTTTTTTTCCCTGGGAAAAGGGCAGCTTTTATTAAAGTCTGTTAAGCATCTGTGACGCCTCAAAATTTACCCACTGGTTTATGAGAACTTAGGTTGACAGGAGAGCAATGACTGGACTATGTCAGAATGTTTTGTTTCTGGTTAAACCCCAAGGCAGCAGAGCTGACAACTTGACACCAGTGAATAAATTAATAGACTCCCTTAAATCGCACCCTTTCCTCTGGTGAATGTGTTGGTCTAGAAAGTCTCTTAACCTTTGAGCCTTCGCTGTGACCCTTCATAGCTCACCTTACAACCCACCTAACAATGTACCTTTGCTAGTTTGAACATAAAGAGTGTTTGGTCCTTGGGATTACTTAGCGCTCAGCCTGTACTGAAATGTAACCAGAGCTCTTATATGTAAATCTGAAACAGACTTACAAAGTATATAAAGCAAAGGAAGTCGCTGATAGCTGTTTTACAGTCCTAGAATCTTATTGCCAGAAGAGACATCAGTGACCTCATGGAGCCCCTTTTCTTTGTAGATGAAGGAATGAGGACGCCTTCAGAATGATTTAGTTAACCATTAATGAGCATTCCTCTATGTGCTAGGCTCTGAGGGACACAGGGTTGAAACTAAGTGGCCTAGACTAAGAAAATCACATTGACATTACAGATCTTTCTCATCATTTGTGTAATTTCCTTTCTTATTCCAGGAAATCATCAGATATGCCGTCTGGTCAACCAGCAGCATAGTTTACATTGCCAGTGGGACCAGCCTGTGCGCTATCATCGTGGAGATATCTTTGAAAATGTTGACTATGTTCAGGTCTTTATCTTGGTGTCTTCTAGTTCTTAGAAACTTTTGCGTTTCTGAAAGTAATGTCATGCTTTTTCCCCTTGATTTTTAAAATGTATTCCACCCCTAAAACTTGTGACTGTTATTGAGATCATTAAGATTTTGAGTGTCTGTTGTGTTTATAAAGTCATATTTTGTAGGGAGTACTCAGGAACTTCATGGATGCACTTTTTTTCTCAAAGTATCATCTGGATATGAACATGCATATGCATTTGATTCTTTTTTCCTATACCAGGGAAGCTATTAGGACTTAGCTCAAAATCTTGACATCTTCCCTTTTAACAGTAAGACCTATTTAAAATTTGAGTGAGAGCAACCATGCTGTTTCCTGAAGTAATCAGTCCAGTTATGTTGCCTCAACCAAAAACCTCAACAAAATGCTCATTATCAGCAGAACATATTTATTAAGCACCTTTGCTAGATGTATACTTTCTGTTTCTGTCTCCGTATACAGTGGCACAAAAACATACACACATACATACAATCTTAGTCTGTCTAGTTGGGAAGAAGTAATACATAGATACAATGATAGCAAATAGTATGTAACTGATGTTGAATAAGTGATATAGACAGTAAGTATAACCACAAGTTTTGTTGTTGTTTTTTTTTTTGAGTCACAGTCTCACTCTTGCCCAGGCTGGAGTATAGTGGCACACTCATGGCTTACCACAGCCTCAACCTCAGGTGATCCTTCCATCTTTGCCTCCTTCCTTAGTAACTGGGACTACAGGCATGCACCCCCACACCTGGCTAGTTTTGGGATTTTTCTTTCTTTTCTTTTCTTTTCTTTTTTTTTTTTTTTTGCAGAGACAGGTCTTGCTGTGTTACCTAGGCTGGTTCAAACTTATGGGCTCAAGCAGTCCTCTTGCCTCAGCCTCCCAAAGTGCTGAGGCATGAACCACAACATCCAGCCTCAGAATACTGAATATTTAAATATATATATATATATATATATGTATATATGAAGTCTGGAGTTTTCTAAATACTGACATTATGTTCAAATGAAATGCTCGTTGGAGCATTTTGGATTTTTAGATTTGGTATGCTCAACTGGTAAGTATAAAAAAAATTCCTAAATCTCAAATGTGAAACACTCCTGGTCCCAGGCATTTCGAATAAGTAATACTCAACTTGCATTTGTAATAAAACAACATTTATTCCCTCCTAGAGAAAACTTACCATGTCCCTAATTGTAGATACAGAACTTTCCTGAGATAAGCTAAGAGATCAGGAGATCATCTATAGAAAGACAAACCTTAGAACTCTCTAACCTGAAAAAACCCAGACTACACTGGGAAAGAATAAGAGACAAAAATGAAGCGGCCATTTAAAAGGTTGGGTGCAGTGGCTCATGCCTGTTATCCCAGCACTTTGGGAGGCCAAGGTGGAAGGACTGCTTGAGGTCAAGAGTTCAAGACCAGCCAGGGCAACATAGCAAGACCCTTTCTCTACAAAAATAAAAATATTCTGGGCATGATGGCATGTACCTGTAGTTCTAGCCAGTCAGGAGGCTGAAGTGGAAGATTCACTTGAGCCCAGGAGTTCGAGGGAGCTATGACTATACCACTGCACTCCAGCTGGACTACGGAGTGAAACTGTGTCTCTAAAAATATTATTTTAAATAAAAAAATAAAAAGGGAAGTAGAATTATGGACCAAAAGCATCTCATGAGTTTTGTAAGCCATCTCCTAGTATTATCTCATGTTTGATTTTCAAGAGGAGAAATAGAGACCAAATTCACACCCTTTTGGATTATAGCTTGTCTTAAAACCATGGATTTTAAAGAGAAAAAAGGGAATAGTTAGAAAAGAAGCAGATTGAAATCCAATGTAACTTTTGAACTTCTTGATTGTCTTAAGACAGACCATTTAGAGGAGTGTAGCTTCCAATATTTTATACTCATAAAATTGTGTCACCACTATATAATGAAAGAATCGATTCCTATTTATAAAGGCTTATTGCTACAAATTCATCATATTCATTCCTTTTTCTTATGTCTATCCTATCCCATCTCGTCCTTACTCCCATTCTCGTCCAGCAAGGTTTCAGAAATATACAAGGACTGTGGTATCTGGTGAATCTATCAGGCATTGTTCTACCTTGGTTTGGAGGAAAGTTTTATATGTTTGTGTTCTTTCACCTCTTAGGTTTCTCTTTCACCCCTAAAGCTTTTATCTGTAATTGATTGCACAATAGTCTATAATCCCTAGATAATAGTTATATTAAACCCTTAAGAATGCTTTCTTAAGTATTTTTGCTTCACTAATTTTATAGTGGTGGGCATTTTAGTCTAGGAAGAGGAGGGGAATATGAACTAGATCTCTAAATTAGCTAGTCATTAAACCTAAAAGAGACTAAATCATCAAAAAGGAATTCAAGGGACAGGAAAACAATTCATGCCATTTTTCTCATACTCCAATGGCAGAGTTGATTGAAAGTTGCTAACTGCATCATCCGTGAGAGAATACTGTTGGGCATGGTTCTTAAAATTAAACGATCTGATTGCTTTATTACAGACCTACTTTCTAATTTCCTACTAATTTTGAGTATTCATTAGCCTTTTGGTGTGAGTAAAATCTTAGTCATAGCTCCTTTTCCACTTTTAATTTGATTGCACTTTTCATTTTCTAGTTTGGTGAGGATTCATCAACCTCCAGTATGATGTCTGTGAACTTTGATGTTCAGGCAAATCAGAGTGAAGTCAGTGATTCGGTCAAGTCTTCTCCTGTAGCCCATTCTGTTCTCTGGATCTGGGGCAGGGACTCTGATGCATATAGGGTAAGTTCATAGGAGGTGATGAAAGAGTTTTCTCAAACAGACAAGGTACCTTAAAGCAGTGGCCCTAACCTCACTGATTAATATGGCCCTTATGCCTATTCATCGTAGTTCAGCAAACGCTTATTAAACTTCTATTTAATGGAAGGCATTCTGATAGGTAGTGGATGAGTAAGACACAGACTCTGATTTGAGTTCTTCCCAATCACATGGGGCTGATAGACACACTGAACTGATTTCAGTTCAAAGCTTTATACTCTGAGTATAATGACCAGTTTTAACAAGTCTCTAAACTTGACCCAAGTATGTGCTTGTATATACTTCACTTATTTAATCAGCATTCTTTTATTGAGCTCCCAGCTGTGTACCAGGTTGGTGCCAGCAGGCGCCTTCATCTCCTGGAGGCTACGTTCTAACAGATGGTACAGAAAACATACAGGTTAATAAATATATGTTTCTAGGCTAGCTAAGCAAGAATTTTGTGTTAGCTGATGGGGATACCATGGACAGAGACCATGTATTTTTTATTCACCATTACATTTTCAGAATTTAATCAAGGGTTTATTTTAACAGAATTGACATAACCATTTATATTTAGTTATATGTAATGGAAATTTCCCAGAGCTTGATAGCTTTAGGGTATGTTTAGTAAGCCTCTGGTGTGTTCGGAAAAAAACAAACATTTTACAAATTGTGAAGCAATTATTAAACCTTGGCACTGGAAATAAAAGGTCTTAGGGAGAAACAGTTTTCAATGCCAGTTTTATAAGCTTATGTGTGCTTTCAGGTATAGGTCAGAAACTCCATCTTAAACTGACTTAAACAAAAATAAAATTTGCCTTTTTCACAGGAATTCTGGAGGTGGGATAAACTTTAGACTTGGTTGATTCATGGCCCTGTGATGCCATCAGTGACCCATTTCTTTTCCTTTTCTTCACTCTGCCATCCATAGTATTGTTTCATTTGAAAACTCGTTTCCCTCATGGTCATAAGGTGACAGCCAGAAGCAACTGGAACAGCTTGGTTTTTTTGTTCATATGTAGCATAAGAGACCAAGACTTGCTTTTCTCTCCCCAAAACCCAAGCAGGTCTCTCCTTGTGTCTTGTTGGCTCACCTGGCTCAGGCCTGCCCGCCTGTGAACTAGCCCATGGTAAAGCAGGTGCTTAGAACTACTGGCTTAGATTCTAGAATCCACTGCAGTGTCCACGTTTATCTTAAAATATTTTCATTTTGTTCAATTATCCTAGTATATTTCTGTTCTTTTAAAAGTTTATTTATAGCATGTTGAGATAATCCAAATAAATTTATAGAGAACTGTTTCTTTTTAGGACAAACAGCATATTCTGTGGCCTAAAAGAGCAGATTGTACAGAAAGCTACCCAAGAGTCCCTGTTGGTGGGGAATTGCCTACGTATTTTCTGCCTCCAGAAAACAAAGGACTCAGGCAAGTGCTGATGGATTTGGCAAAGCAGCTGATTCTGCATGATTGTCACCTGGCGGTTCTTTGAGAGCACCAGCCTTGGACTTGAAAGGTTAAGTCTTTATCTTGAAATCACCCAAACTTTGGAAATATGAATCTTGTTCCTTTTTCTTGTGCCAGGATCCACGAACTGAACAGTGATGATTATTCTTCAGAAGAAGAGGCCCAAACCCCTGACTGTTCCATAACTGACTTCAGAAAAAGCCACACTCTGTCCTACTTAGTCAAAGAATTAGAGGTCCGCATGGATCTGAAAGCCAAAATGCCAGATGACTATGCACGAAAAGTAAGGCTCACTTAGGCTGGTGTTTATTGCCGTCCATTCTGGGTGACTTCAGAAGCCTCTTAGATGGAACAAAAATTTGATAGAAGATAGTTTTTGAGCATTACGTATGTAAAACTGAAGGATAGAGTTATAGGATTGGTGAAATGATTGAGAAATTAGTCATGCTATTAAAGGAGGGCCAGGAATGTGTTCCTCGGGGCTGCTATTTACAGAGACCATCTGAGCACTGTTCTCTAACTCGGAGGGCTTCAAGGACCAGTAGCGCAGGACTCTCTCTTTACCTAATGGAGGCCATTCTGATCACTTCAATTTAGCTTTATACCATCCAGGCCTCCAGAAGTTTGTGTAAATTTCCCTTGCCTTATCTACCCTGCTTTGGCCTTATATGAGGTCCTTAGGCATTTGTATTAATTTGATAACCACTTTGCAAACATTATAAGTTTTGTTATGCTGTTTCCCTAAATTTCTATTACTTATGTTTAACTAGGAATGTTTTGTTATTGTGGACAACTATATCAGATGCCATTCCACAGATATAAATGAAAAATATTACCTTTTTACGGAGATAGCAGACCATCACAATCAGCTTTGAAATTTAGTTTCAAAACCATAAGCACTTATTTCTTATATTCAACAAACACTGAGGCAAAATTTTAAAAATATGTGGGTGTCAGGAATGCACAAATAAATAGATTATGACAGCAAGAACATTTAAGTAGATTAATTGGGGTGTTCTCCATCTAGGGCAGATAGTAGATTTTTATTGTACCAGGAATTGCATGCTATATTCCTTTGAAGATTTTCTCCTTGTGTTCTGGACACTAAGGTTGACTTTAATGGAATATGTTAGACTACCTTAATATGTATGTATGTGGTATGTATGTCTTTTAACTTTTTTTAGTTAAAGGAAGCTAGTATGTACATGTGAACAGGTCACTTGTTGGAATGTTAGTGACTTTATGTTGTATATGACTGTTAATATCTGTTCAAATTAACCGTTCCAGAGGAGCTCAAGAAAAGACCACCATCTATAGAAATTCTTCTCCAATGTCTTCCCTGTTATTGTCAGTTGAGTCCATCTTCCTTTTGATGTTTCAGATTTTGCTTTCCCGTATTAATAACTATACTATCCCAGAAGAGGAAATTGGTTCTTTCTTGTTTCATGCTATCAACAAGGTGAGTCATTGACGTCTGAAACTGAAATGTCTAGTAGTTGTATTTAAAGCTTAAAATATACTTATTACAAATCTTATTTAGAACAAGTATGCATTCTTGTACTAACGAATATTTGGGGGTTTTTAGCCAAATGCTCCTGTCTGGCTCATACTCAATGAAGCAGGTCTGTACTGGAGGGCAGTAGGAAACAGCACTTTTGCCATCGCCTGTCTTCAGAGGGCTTTGAACTTAGCTCCACTTCAATACCAGGACGTTCCTCTTGTCAACTTGGCCAACCTCTTGATTCACTATGGCCTTCATCTTGATGCCACTAAGCTGCTACTTCAAGCTTTGGCCATCAATAGCTCCGAGGTGAGGTTTTATGTTTCTTTGTAGCTCCATGTACTATGTAGAATATCTCAAATTTAGAGTTCAATTTGTATTTTTCTAAGGAGAGCTTAGAAAATGTCGTTTTTTCCAAGAGCAGAATTTGCATATTTCAAGAGAGGGTATATAAAGATTTTGTTTTATTTTGATGTGTTATTTTTTCTCTTAAACAAGTGAAATTTGTAATTACAGTTAATTTTTTTAGAAACTTACATCTAAATAAGAACAACATAGCTATAAAAATATACCGCCACTTTTTTATGTTGGTCTGACCAACATAATTATGTTGGTTCTTATTTTGTCCTACTCATCACAGCATGCATATTGCTTAATTCGACACTGCTTTACAATGTCAATTTATAGATGTATTTACACTGTTTAAGCCAGAGCACAGTATAAAGGTGGTTTTGATAAGAATAGATGGGTAGATTGACTTTCTTGCCCTGACCCTTCCACATACTGCTGTATAGTTCATAGATTCAAAGACACCACTTGTATATATATATTTCAACATTTCTGAAATCAGGAAGCATATTGTAATTGCTGTCTTTCTAGGTTTCATGAAATACAGTTGCAATAAACATAAAACTAAACTGATTTTATACCTAATGTCTAAATGTAAGTTTTATGTCCAAATCTTTAGAAGAGGTATGCATGAATCAGATTTATTTGAGGTGTCCCAAAACTGATTTTTTAAGTATGAAAAGAAAATATTTTCATTTTCATGTTTCCTTTGAAATACACAAATTTACAACTGGATTTTAAGCAAAAATTTATAGTCTCTATATTATATAACAAGTCATAATTGCCAAAGAAGTGCATCAAATATCTCTCTAATGATCACTGTGTACCAGGTGCCAGTACAGTGAGAGCAGGTATTCTATACAGATATAGGATGTGATGAAGTGGTTACCAGTGAAAGGCTCCAGGCAGCTGTATGCCCTGGAAACTTCTCATGGCTCACTTTCTACAGCTTCTAGCCAAGGCAATTAAGTAGTGTTCTTCTGAAGAAAAAAAGAACTCCCTTCGTGATTACTTGTCTTTCTATAGTTTAAAATTATACTAAAATTTTAGTTGTTAAATACTGTGGTACTGCAACAAGAATAAAAAGATGTATTAATGGATCACGGTGGGTATTCTAAAAATATACCGTCACCAACTTTCACTCTCTTCCCAACTATTCTCATTTGGAAATATTTCCAAATACTTGCTTATCTCCCATGTATATATTTTATTTTAACTTAGTTTTTAGTTTTTGAGTTGGGGGTCTCACTCTGTGGCTAGGCTGCAGTGTAGTGACATGATCACGACTCAC
Organism: Carlito syrichta; assembly: GCF_000164805.1. Lineage (NCBI taxonomy): Eukaryota > Metazoa > Chordata > Mammalia > Primates > Tarsiidae > Carlito > Carlito syrichta. Next base: position 187,293 of record NW_007258878.1, on the reverse strand, counting down.
CACAGCCTTGAACTTCTGGGCGTAGGCGATACTTCCGCCTCAGTCTCCCGAGTAGCTGAAACTACAGGCATACACCAATAAGCCTGGCTAATTTTGTTGTTGTTGTTGTTTTGTAGCGAGGAGGTCTAACTGTGTTTCCTAGACTGTTGTCAAACTCCTAGGCTCAAGCAGTCCTCTCACTTCAGCTTCCCAAAGTGCTGGGATTACAGGCATAAGCCACCATGCCCAGCCTGTGCACATATTTTATAGGGTTGCAACTCTCCTGTACAAACAGTCTTTAAAGCTTGTTATATCTAAAAAAAAGTATAACTACATAGTTTTTAAAACCATCAGTTCAAATGTTTGTTTAAAGGTTTAGTGAATTGACTCGCCACGACGTATTCTGTTGCATATTTGCATTGCTACCAGTGGTTATCTATTAGCAATAATGATTTTCTGTATAAGGTCTTTTCCATGTTTCAGATAATTTTCCTAGGAAAGATTGCTAATAGTGGAATTACTTATTACTTAATGTTTTATCCAAAATGCCAAACAATTCACCACAAGGTTTGAGTCTATATATATTGCTATGAATAATGCCTTAAAAATATCCATTTCAATTATATCTTCACCAGAATTGGACCATTAAAAAAACTTTTAAAAATTGGTTACTAGAGCCAAGCACCATACTAAGCACTTTACATGTAGTAACCCATTTAGTGCTTTACAGCAAGCTTATGAGATAGAATCTCCCCTTTGAAAGATGAGGAAACCCTAAGAGTTAAATGCACAGAGAAGTTAAGGCATTTGCTGAATGTCTCAGAGCTTGGTTTTGAACTCAGAAGACTGGATGCAGAGCTCACACTCTTTAGCCATGTTATCCTGCCTCTGAATTAACATGGGTAAAGCAAGTTTGCTTGTTTAAAAAAGTCACTTCTCTGTTCTAACATAAAATTTTATCTTTTATTTGTGTTTTAACATAAATGTTCACGTATATATTTTGCTCATTTTGTTAGAATTTAGTTTTTTAAATTTTGTACAAATTCTTGGTGTAATAAAGTCTCTAACTCCATCTGTCATGTGTTAAAAATATTTTCTCTTTGCCTTTTTATCTTGGCTTTTAAAAATTGCCCTTAAGCTTGTTGATCTCTCAATTTTGATTTCTAATGTTAAAGTGTCCTCATAAGAAGACTGAAAAAAATTCTGTTTTGTTTTTGTTTTCTTGACTTAATCTTTAAATCATTTATTCTCAAATATATGAAGATCTTTTCATATGTTGTCTCCTAGATATTTTATAGTTTTAGGTTTTACATTTAGTTCTATGATTCATTTCAAGTTAAGTTTTTTGGTGGCATGGGTGGGGATCAAAGTTCATGCTTACATGGGTATCTAGTTGTTTCTTTACCATATCTTGAGAAGACTCTCCTTTTTCTGTTAAATTACGTTTTCTCTGAATTCCACACCTCTGTGCCCTATGGCTTACTCGACATCTGCACTTGGATGTCTAAAGGCCCTTTTAAAACTAAAGTCCGCCCCGGCCGGGCCGGCCCCCGCCCCGCGGCCGCCTCCTCCGGGCTGGGCCGCGCCGCCTCTTCATCCATCCCCGTGCACCACAGGTGGCACAGGCGCCAAGATGTCCAACCGAGTGGTCTGCCGGGAAGCCAGTCTCGCTGGGAGCTGGCACACGGCCTCAGGACCGCAGCTGAATGCACAGCTAGAAGGTCGGCTTTCACAAGTACAGTCTACAAAAAGACCTGCTAGAGCCATTATTGCACCCCATGCAGGATATACATACGGTGGGTCTTGCGCTGCCCATGCTTCCAAACCAGTGGACCCGTCTGTTACGGTATGAGTATTATAGAACAATTAGACCCTGTATCTTTTGGCAATTATCTGAAGAAAGACCATAATACTATATGTGGCAGACATCCCATTGGGGTGTTACTAAATGCTATCACAGAGCTCCAGAAGAATGGAATGAATATGAGCTTTTCCTTTTTGAATTATGCCCCATCAAGCCAGCGTAGAAACTGGCAAGACAGTTCAGTGAGTTGTGCAGCAGGGGCACTCAAGGTCCACTGAAGCTCGAATCCTCAGGGATGCCACCTGCACGCTCTCATACACTGTCTGGCCTAGCCTTTACCAGACACTGGTCCTGGTTTGGGGGGGATTCTGAAACCTCAAACTAATAGAACTTTCTTCTCTTCTTTTCTAGTAGGTGTAGTCCTTCCTTAATTTCAACTCATTAAAAAATGCTTTATAGTTTAGGGCCGTGGAAGGAAGCCTGGCTCAAAATATTTTGATCAAAAAAGATGACAGTGTAAAGCCCAGTTGTGGCAGGTCACTTTCTGAAAGTAACTTTTAAAGCATTTACCATATCCTAAATTTGCATTCTTTGCAGACTTGTGCACATATATTTACCGCTTTCAGAATAGTTTTGCAAATTGTACACAAAAAACAAAAAAGGTGGAAGCTTTTTAATAAAGAAATTGCATTTATAGATGATCTGTATTAGAATATAATAAATCTCCAATTATAGTCAATGACTGCCCGTGTTGTACAACAGATACCTTCTATTTTAGTTGCTAATAAAGGGCTAAACAACTCAAAAAAAACCAAAAACTAAAGTCCAAAACCAAGCTCCTTGACACGGTTCCAAGTTTGTTCTTCCCAGTTGTCCCATTTCAGGGAACAATAAAACTGTTATTCTAGTAGCTCAGGATGAAAAATAGAGCTTTCCTTCATACCATTCTCCTTGTCTCAGGACAAATCCAATCTACTAGCTAACCTTGCTGATTCTGTTTTTTAAAATATTTCCAGGATTTCACTATTTATCATCATTTCCACTGCTAACCTGATCCAAACTTTATGTATGTATGTATGTATTTTAGATGGAGTCTTACTCGTGCTCACAACCACCACAGCCTCGACCTGCTAGGTTCAGGTGATCCTTCTGCTTCAACCTTCCAAGTAGCTGGAGTCACAGGCATGCACCATGCCCGGCTTATTTTTTAAAATTTATTGTAGAATCAAAGTCTCGCCATGTTGCCCTGCCTGGTCTCAAGCCCCTGGGTTCAGGCAGTCCTCTTGCCTCTGCCTCCAAAGTGCTGGGATTATGGGCATGAATCATCACACCTGGCTCACTGTTATTTTTGTCTGGATTATTTCAAGAGTCTCCAAAATGGCTTCTCTGCTTCTACCTTTGTCCTTCTATAGTCTGTTCTCATACAGTAAGCAGTAAAATCCTTATAAAAAGTTTTATTTGCTCTTTGGGAGGTGGGGGTAAGGGAATTGCCTGAGCCCATGGGTTCGAGACTTACCTGAGAAACTTGGCAAGACCTTGTCTTTACAATAAATTAAAAAACTAGTTGGCATGGTGGCATATGCCTGTGGTTACAGCTACTTGGAAGGCTGAGGCAGGAAGATCACCTGAGCCCAGCAGATCGAGGCTGCAGTGGCTGTGAGCATTTGCCTGGGTGGTAGAGTGACACACTGACTCAAAAAAGAAAAAAAAGTCTTATTTGTCCATTTCCCTGCTTCAGCCTCCACAGAACTCACAGTAAGAGAATTTCTAAAGGTATAGAAAGTCCTGCATGACCTTGTTACTTTTCTGACCTTCCCTCTGTGAGGTTGCTTCTTTGCTCATTCTATTCCAGGCTACTTGGCTCCTTGGCTCTTTTGATCATACTAGGCATGTGGGAGCCTCAGCATCTTGGCATCTTCTGTTCTCTCGGCTTGTAGTATTTTACCCCACCAAAATCCTCTGTGGCTTCATCCTTCACCTCCTCAAAGTCTTATAAATACTACCTTGTCAGTAAGTCCTTCCTGCACCACTCTATTTAAAATGGCACTTCCCTTCCCCACTTTGGTACCATTTATGTCTGTCTCGTCCTTCTGTATTTTTCTCCATCACATTTTACTCACTGTAAGGTCCATGGAGGTAGGAATTACCTTATCTTCTGCTGTATCCTTAGTGTCTAAAACTGTGCCTGGAACTTAATAAACACTTAGCACTTTCTGAATAAATTGATAGAAATTCATCTTTATTTCCCCCCTCAAAATGCTAACCAGTTTATCTCATTGCAGAGCGTTTGCACACCCATCATTTCGGTTATGGAGATAGTTGCAACACTTTGTTTCCTTATGCAAAATATAAACACATTTTGAAATCTAAGTGGGATTTAATTTTATATTACACCAAGTTTGTGTGAACCACCACGTAATGCAAGCATGTAATCTGACCACCAAGTAATGCTATCATTGTGATCTGACAGCTGCCTAGATTAGACTTCTTTAATCTGGGATATTTTGTACACCTTGGCTTGGTTACAGTGAGACATTTCTGATGACTTATACACATTGTATGATTTATTGTGCAACTTTATAATAAAACATTCTTAGATGTTAAAAAATGTTTTTTATGATAAAATAAATTTAAAACATGTTTTGCCCACAAACAAATACAAAAATACTAGACACAAGTGTGTTTCAGTTAAAATGTCCTAAACTAAGTGTTTTGGGCTGCTTATAAAAATAGTCTTAGCAAACAATTGGATAATAGTATATAAAATCTACTGTCTACAGTAGCATCAAGAAGACATCGAATATCTAGGAATAAATCTAAAGGAAGATATACAAGATTTATATACTAATTATAAAACATTGCTAAAAGAAAGAGCACATAAATTCATGTCGTACATCCTAAATCTGAAAATCCAAGATTGAAGTACTCTAAAATCTGAAACTTTCTGAGTGCAACATGATTCTCAAAGGAAATACTCAGTATTCTGTTTTTTGGATTTAGGATGCTCAACCAGTAAGTACAGTAAAATATTCCAAAATTAAAAAGAAATTTAAATCCAAAACACTTCTGGTCCCAAGCATTTTGAATAAGGAATACTCGATCTGGAAATGGAGATATACGTTGTGTTCATGCATTAGGGTATTCTATATTGTTAAGATGTCAGTTCTCTCCAGCTAGACTTATAGATTCACTTCAGTCCCATACACCTAGCAATTTCATGTATATCTGTGTATATTGACAGTTAATTCTAGAATCTACATATAAATGAACCTGGAGTAGTAAAAAAATGGAGTGGGGGAACAGAGTTAGAAGGCTGATACTACCAGCTATCAAGACTTACTATAATTAAATCAGTGTGATATTGGTTCAAAAACACTCAAACATATCAGTGGAACACAATAGAGAATTTAGGAATAGACTGCCATGTATAGAGTCACTGATTTATGGCAAAGCCAAACCTGTAGTTCAATGAGAGAAAAATGTTTTGTTTTGTTTTTTTAAACAGGTAGTGCTAGAGTAATTGTATGATATTCCTATGAGAAAAGAAAAGAACAGCCTACCCTACACCATACACAAAATTAATTTGAAGTGGATCATGTACTAAAATGTAAAAGATAAAACAATAAAGCTTCTTGATGAAAACATAGAAGAAAGTTTTTATGATCTTTTAGTAGGCAAAGATGTCAGAAAGCACTAGCTATAAAGGAAAAAAAAGATAAACTGGACTTCCTTAAAATTAAGAATTTCTTTATCAAAAGTTATCATTAAGAGAGTAAAAAGGAAAACCATAGACAGAAGATATTTGCAGTAAGTATTTTCAACAAAGGACTAATATCTAATATATAGAGACACCTCCTTCAAATCAATTAGATGAAGAACAGATACTTCAGAAACAAGGCCATCCAAATGGCCAATAGGCACATGAAAAACGTACTCAGCATTACTGCTCATCAGCTAAATGCAAATTAAAACCACAGTTAGATGCCACTTCAGCCCACTAAAATATCTAAAATTTAAAACACTGACAATACAAAGTCACTGAATTTTCATACTTGCTGGTAGGAGTGTAAATTTGTGCATTCATTTTGGGAAACTATTTGGTTGTATCTGTTAAAGCTAAACGTATATCCCTACCTTACAACCCACTATATACACATGGAAAAGGAGTACAATATGTCTACCAAGACATTTATAAGAATGTTCGAGACCAGCCCAGCCAACTTGGCGAAACCTAGTTTCTACAATAAATAAAAAATTAGCCGGACGTGATAGCGCGCGCCTGTAGTTCAGCTACTTGGAAGGCTGAGGCGGAAGGTTTGCCGGAGCCCAACAGGTCGACACTGGGGTGGCCCTGAGCGTTCCACTGCCCTCCAGCCTGGGTGATGGAGTGAGACTCCGACTCAAAAAAAAAAAAAAATGTCCATAGTAACTTTATTCATAATAGCCAGAAAGTGGAAACAGCCTAAATAACAATCAGTAGGAGCATGGACGAACAAGCTGTGGCATATTCATATGCTGGACCATTGTAAACCACTGATGTACACACAAAAAAGGGTTGTATTTTTATTTCAGGCTGAGTGAAAGAAGCTTCAAAAGGATATGTATTATAGGTATGTGTAAGAGAACGTGCTGCTCGACTTCATTTATATGCAGTTCAAGAACTGTGATGAAAGTAGTCCTAACAATGGTTACTTCTGAGTTTGGGGTTGAGTTCTCAAGGAACCTCCTAGGGTAAAACTTTCTAAATGTTTTAGGTCTTGACCTGTGTGGTAGTTACTGTATACTTATATAAATTTGTTGAGCTAAACATTTAAGACTAGGGTATATTACACACTTTATATATTTTTTATCTTAGTAAAAAGGTAAAATACGTTTGCATATATATTATAAAGCTTAGACTTGGCCAATATGAATGAAATGGACAGTTAGCAATCATCTTTATGGCATAAACAAAGAAAAGCCAAAAGATTTATAATGGTAAGATTTTGTAACTCTCAAAAAATATTCATTAACATTTTGCTGATTTTTTTTCTTTTCAGCCTCTGACCTTTTTGAGCCTGGGAAATGCTTACCTTGCTCTGAAGAATATCAGTGGGGCGCTTGAGGCCTTTAGACAGGCTTTGAAATTAACTACCAAATGCCCAGAGTGTGAAAACAGCCTGAAGTTGATCCGCTGTATGCAGTTTTATCCTTTTCTATACAACATCACCTCTTCTGTTTGCAGTGGTAAGCAGCTGTTAAATGCTGACAAAATGTAATGAGCTCAGCTGGCATCACTGTTCTGGTCAGCAGAACACAGAAAATGACATTCTCAGTTTTTCATAACCAAGGATAACAAACCCAGATACATAGGAAAGAAATTAGTTCATAGCTCACCATGGAAGCCTTGGGGTGTTAAAGCTAAATTCTCTCCCAGAACCCTGGTTAAGAAAGGCTAACTAAAATATGTGGTATATTCAGCTGTGATGACCAGGCTGTAAGACTTTTTTTCCTCTCGTCTAGTTTTTTTTGGTGTTTTATACTAACTGATATTCATGGAAAAGTATATTTTTTTCTGTCCATGAAGACAAGTTGTTTGAGGCAGTTCTTCCACATATACTCAGTCACTGAAGTATAGCTCCTTGCTTTTCAATGAAGGTGATTCAAAAATGTGCTCCTTTAAAATAGTCACCTGATATTAAGTGGTGTCTCTCTCTTGGGTAAAGCCAGTATCTAAAACTGTCACTAATTCATCAGTTAGAACCTTCTTTCTAAGAGTCCTCTGATATTTGATTATTTACTTATTTCACTTTCACTCTAAGGAAAAAAAATAATGAGCTTCAACTCCCTGCCTGATTTGTGACAGGTGTAACTTCCATGTGTGTGGATCAGTACCTGGCCATTGTAGAGCACACAGTGGGTACTTTGTTCACAGTCAAATTAGAGTGTAATATTTAAGCAGAGGGTTTCAGACCAGTTCCTTCACTTTGTGTATTTAAAAAAAAACAAAAACTTGACACCACTTGTTTATGTGACTTATCTAAAAGGCATTAATAATTATTAGTAAATTTGGGACCAGAAACTAGATTTTCTGACTCACTGTACCATACTGCCTATGGATTTTAATGACAGACCGTTAGTCTGTCATTAATGTATCTGTAAACATCAGAACCCAGTTATTTACTGAAGAAACTTAAGACTCTCTTGGCAATGTAACTTCACAGCTCAATTGTGGATCAGTGTTAAGGACAGTTGAAATTAAAGTTCTGCTGAAGGCCTAAGGCAGTGTTTTATGGCGGCAGAGTGGAACGGCTACTACTAGAATCATGTAGATTTTTTATGTTGGAGCCCTAGCTCTGCCACAACTTTCTTTTTTAAAAAAATTTTTTTGTTTTTAATTTTTTGTGGATTTATAATAGTACTGCCGTAACTTTCTAATCCCACTAAAGTAACTTGTGTCCTCATCTATACAATAAAAGACAATAAAACCTATATCACACACTTGTTGAGAAGATTAAATGAGAGCTTCATCATATAGGAGACACTGGGTAAAAGTAAGCTGAGAAATTCACAGTGAGTACAAAGTACTCAGCACTTCCAAGGTGTAAATTACAGATCTTTACCTTCTTACTTAATCCTAGAAAACTTATTGTGGTCTTCTAAATGTTGTAAGTTACCTAAGAACAGCCTTGTAGATAAGATTTCGCTTTTTCAATGATTTTTTTGTATTAATAGAATCTTATTTTTTTGCTTACTATATCATCTCTCTCACCTCTCTTGGAGTTTCTTTTTGTTGTTGATAAGAAGGATTTTGGTATATACAGTGACCCTTTTCTAAAAAAATGAATTTTCTTAGCATTAGTTTCATGTGTTTTTGTTGACTTTTTCAGTTTCTTGAAGTTTATTCTCAGTTTATGTCACTCATGTCAAGAGAGGAATTCAGTTGTCTTGAACTTTTTCTCCAGAGCATAAATTCAGCTAGTCTAAGAAACTAATAACATAGAACAGATCTTTCTCAGAGTTGTGGTATCTGATAGTCTAGATTATCCCAAGAATATTATTGGATCCAGTGTCATAACATTAAAAGACTTTTGTTTTTTTGAGTCAGAGTCTCACTCTGTCACTCAGGCTGAAGTGCAGTGGCATGATCATGGCTCTCTGCAGCCTCAGCCTTCTGGGCTCAGGCGGTCCTTCCACCTCAACCTCCTGAGTAGCTGTGACTTCAGGCACTTGCCACCATGCCTGGATGGTTTTTTATTATTTTGTAGAGACAAGGTCTCTCTTGCCTAGGCTGATCTCAAACTCCTGGGCTCAAGTAATCCGCCTGCCTCATCCTCCCAAAGTACTTGGATAATAGGCATGAGCCACCATGCTCAGCCACAATAAAAGAACTTTGATATGGAAAGAGGGAATGTGTTCTTTAGTTCATTCCGAGAGAAATCCTCACACACACACAAAAATTTTAGCTCCTTTTACATTGTAACGAACTAGTTTAATAATTAAGCAAGTCTTTGCTCATATTTGCCGAGATCACTGGAAGAAGTTATTACTGCTAATAGACAAAATCATTCTGATATAAACCAGAAAAGAATCCAATATCTATTAACACCTCAGTAAATACTATTACCTCCTAATGGAAATGTATGCTCTCCATCCTCTAGGTTTAAAAACTCATTGATGGCAGTTAATTGATTTCAATATTGAATCTTTCTTTGACAGTATTTTTGCATTATTTCCAGAGTAATCTTGTTCATTCACAGTTGCTTTACTGAGTGGCAACTTTGAAAACCTAAAGCTTGAAAGAAGCAAAATACCTCTGTAAAAACCATGAACGTCTTATATTTGGAATCTAAATAGTTACATCTACTCCAGTTATTTCTGAGCTTTACTAAATGATTGATTTAAAAAAGACGAAAACCTATGAATAATGATCAGCTCTAGTACTTTCATTGAAATCAGATGATTCTGTTTACCTTCTGCTTTTTCATATTTTTGGTATTAAAGTAAGCCTCAGAAAAAGCTTTCTTCATTATCTCTTATCTTAATTATCTGTTTGTTTTTATTATGACAACACAAAGTTCCAAGAGATTGACAGGGCTTGTGATTCTCTTTTCATGTAATAGTCGAAGAATGCATTTTGTAATTGTTTTCTATTAGATAAGAATTTAGTGATCTCTCTCTACCCCTTTGCCAACCGAAGTATTCTCTTATGAAAGTATATTTGAAAAACTGTCATTTGAAAGCATCTCAAAGAAGCTTTTCAAGATAGAAATAGTTAAGTATCCTTGGAAAACTTTATTTAAAAATAATTTTTCTGACCACTATTATTATTCTTCCACAAATTCCTTTTTTTTTTTTTGAGTTCGGATCTCAACTCTGTTGCCCAGGCTAGAGGGCAGTGGCATGATCATGGCTGACTACAGCTTCCACCACTTGGGCTCAGGCGATCCTTTGTCTCAGCCTCCCAAAGTGCTGGGATTACATGTGTGAGCCACCACACCCAGCCAATTATTGTCTTTAAAAATCCATGTTTAATAATTATTTTTTCAGCAACTATAATGTAGTACAATGTCTTAGATAGTCTGATAGTATGAAAGAACTATAACGAAGCACACAGGTAATATATTCTATTACCTTTGAATACTGTTTCGTTCAACTTAAAATACATAATCACTGTGCTCAAAAAGATTTTTCTATTTTCAAAGACTTTATAGCTAAAATTGTATCCATTAGTGCAAAGTTATTTCTGGCAGTTTTTTCAAACTTTTGTTAACCTAGAATTTTTTTTTTTTTTTTTTTTGAGTCAGTGTCTTACTCTGCCGCCCAGACTGGAGTGCAGCGGCCGCTCCCGGCCACCACAGCCTCGACCCGCTGGGCCCCGGCGATCCTTTCGCCTCAGCCTTCCACATAGCCGGAATTACAGGCGCGTGCTACCACGCCCGGCTGGTTTTTTTATTTATTGTAGAGATGAGGTCTCGCTGCCCAGGCGGGTCTCGAACCCGCGGGCTCAGGCAATCCACTCACCTCAGCCTCCCAAAGGCACGGGACTACCGGCTGAGCCACCAAGCCCGGCTAACCTAGAAATTTTATTGGCTGCCGTTTGTCAGATACACACGTTCTTATAGCAACTGCTTGTCATTCTCATCTTTCTCTCCTTTGAATAGTATTTAAGAAATTGCACATATTTAATAGGTAGTTCTATATTGCCACCACAATTTCAAGGATGCGTGAAGGAAAACTTAATAGATGGACTTTTTTAGTTGCCCACTCTCAAGTGGTAAGAAAGAAGTTACGGCTTCCAGTTTTGATTAAACCTTTTATTTCGGCAGTTTTTAAATACATACTGTTTTCCACATTTGTAGGCTTATAACAAGCTATAGCAGCCTTATTTAACAACTTTAATTAAATAAAAAACTATAGTTTTATTTAACAGAACTGAGTTGATCACTTTAACAAACCCATTCTTCAATAACAACTTAACTTTACTCTTTAAAAAGTAAAATGGGGCTGGGCTCAGTGGCTCAGCCTGTAATCCCAGCACTTTGGGAGGTTGAGGCAAGTGGATTGCCTGAGCCTGTGGGTTTGAGACCAACCCGGGCAATTTGGTGAGACCTCGTCTCTACAATAAATCACAAAAAATTAGCCGGGCATGGTAACATGCGCCTGTAGTTCTGGCTACTTAGAAGGCTGAGACAGAAAGATCACAGGAGCTCAGTGGGTCGACACTGGGGAGGCTGTGAGTGTGCCCCTGCACCCCCAACCTGGGTGACGGAGTGAGACTCTGACTCCAAAAAAAAAAAAGTGGCTCAGATCCTTACAGTTTATATAAATAAAGTTTATACAGAAGAACTCAGACTTTAATGACTAGCTATTAGAATTTTATACAAGATTCCTCTGTGATATGTCTTTGATAGCTTTTGCCTCTAGAAAGATTATATCTGTGATCTTCATATTTGTTCCAGTGTACAGATGGATTATCTTGTGTTCTCTTTACAACATCTCTGTATTTGTAACATCTATTTAAGTAAGTCATATCTCTTTTTATGACTTGTTTTGTTGTCTGTGATTTTAGTCTGTGTTCTTCTACCTAAGTTTCTGTAGATTTACAGTTTACAGCTTAAAGCAATTTTATAGTTCAGATTTTGAAGAAAAAGAAATCCTGCCTTTTGGTGCCCTCTGGTGGACTGTCCAGTGTATAGTCTGTTTGTAAGCAAGGACCTTTGCTTTATTACATTCTTTTTTAAAAACAAATATTCTTATAGACTCAGTTTGTGTATCATTTTTTAAAAGAGATGGGGTCAGCCGGGTTTGGTGGCTCAGCCTGTAATCCCGCGCTTTGGGAGGCTGAGGTGAGTGAATCGCCTGAGTCCGCGGGTTCAAAACCCACCTGGGCAACATGACGAGACCTCATCTCTACAATAAATCAAAAATTAGCCAGGCGTGGTAGCACACGCCTGTAGTTCCAGCTGCTTGGAAGGTTGAGGCAGAAGGATCGCCAGAGCCCGGCAGGTCGAGGCTGCGGTGGCCGGGAGCGGCCACTGCACTCCAGTCTGGGTGACAGAGTGAGACTCCAACTCAAAAAAACAAAAGCAAAAAGAAAACAAACAAAAGATAAAAGAGATGGGGTTCTTGCTATGTTGCCCAGGTACAATCATAGTGCACCACAGCCTCTAGCTCCTGACCTCAGGTGATCCTTCAACCTCAGCCTCCTGAGTAGCTAGGGCTACAGGCGCATGCCAGTGCGCTTGGCTCCTGTAGCGTTTTTAATATGCTACTAGTTAGGTCACCTTTAAGTCTGTGAAAAGAATTGCAACTCTACTAAATTTGTTACAGATTTCAAAATTTTGAAATGTAGGCACATCCTGCAACAAAAACTAATGTACCTCTCTGTGTGTAATAAGTGTCTAGTTTTTTTATTTCTTTACTTAAAAGAGCTGTAATTATTTGGTTAAGAAATAATTATTTGACATGTAGCTATGTGATAGAGGAACAATAGGAAAAATTTTACAAATCTAGAAGCACAGGTTATGATTTACTCAAATTACAGACTCAGTCAGTGATAGATCTCAAACTAAAACTGAGTCTCTGCCTTCCAGAGCTAGTCTGGTTCTCTTGCATAATTCTTTACCTTCAACAAGTCACAGACTGTTCCAGTGTCATGATTGAAAGAATTCGTGTTTGTAGATTCTTAGGACACTTCGTGAAAGTGGCATAATCACTATACTTTTTATGTCATCCCTCAGAAGTGATCCATCCCTACATAAAGCATGGATGTAAACTAGATTATTGGGAGCAGTCATAATTAACCCCAAGAGCACACCTGAAATGGTCTCTTTCAACATAACATGTCACCTTGATCTTTTCTGAATCATGTATCATTACATTGCCACAGAGGCATGGATTTTACACAGAAGATATGGTGGCCATACTTGTAGTATTAGCTCAGTAGGCAATATTTTTTTGGGGAAGGGGGGATTTCCACTATTTAGCTTTGATGAACAAAAGGGTTACCTTTGTTTTTTTATGAGAACTTAGGACAAGCCAGGCACAGTGGCTCATGCCTGTAATCTAGCACTTTGGGAGACCGAGGTGGGAGGATTGCCTGAGCCCATGAATTCGAGACAAGCCTGGGAAACATGGTGAGACCTCATCTCTAGAATAAATTAAAAAATTAGGCAGTCATGGTGGCATATGCCTGTAGTCCCAGCTACTTGGAAGGCTGAGGCGGAAGGATCACCTGAGCCCAGGTGGAGGCTGCAGTAGCCATGAGCATGCCCTGTGCATTCCAGCCTGAGTGACAGGGAAACTCTGACTCAAAAAAAAAAAAGACATAGTACAGTGTTATCAGAGTCTGATGTCCAGTAGTTTTACAGTTTAACCTCTGAAAGACATTGAATATATATAAGTATTTCTTGGTCTTTAATGTGAATTTATTGTCCTACATGCAAAAAAAATTTTTTTCCTTTTAAAGAATGGACCTATAGGCACTTGCCTAAGATCTTTTCACAGTTATCCATCCAGTCATTATAAATTGTTAACCTGGCCAAATAATGCCTAAGAAAAATGAAGTTTATGGTGGATATCATCTTTTAAAGCAATAGACTATTTGTTTTCTTTTAACCAAAGAATCCTGGGTATGGCTTATTTACTCATTCAGCTGTTATTTACTAAATGCCAGGTACTATTTTAGGAACTGGAAATCAAACCAAAAAACTCCAGCTCTTATGCAGCTGCATTCTTGTAGAAGGAAACAGAGAGTAGATGATAAATGCAATACATTTCTTTCTTTTTTTTGGAGTCTAAGTCTCACTCTGTCATCCAGGCTGGAGTACAGTGGCACCCTCATGGCTCACTGCAGTCTCGACTTGCTGGGCTCAGGTGATCCTTCTGCCTCAGCCTTCCAAGTATCTGGAGCTACAGGCATGCAACACCATGCCCAGCTGATTTTTTGATTTATGGTGGAGACGAAGTCTTGCCATGTTGTCCAGGCTGATCTCAAACTCCTGGGCTCAGGCAATTCTCTCATCTCCATCTCCCAAGTGCTGGGATTACAGGTGTGAGCCACTACATCCAACTGATATATGTAATACATTTTTTATGTTAGACAATAAGTGCTGTGGGGGGAAGATAACACTTTAGGGGTCATCAAAGGAGGCCCCATTGCCAATGTAATATTTGAGCAAAGCCTTGCAGGAGGTTAGGGGTTCTGAGCCATACAGACACGTAGTAGAAAAGCATTTCAGGCAGAGGGAAGATTGTTGCAAAGAGGTAGAGGTGTCAGAGATGAAATCACAGCTGAGTGGGAGGAGGATGGAGCTGCATCTGACTGCCTTGCAGACCATTCTAATAATTTGGACTTTCATTCTAAGAGAAAGATGCATGATTTGGAAGATTTTGGACACAAGAATGAAATGATGTGGTTTACATTTTATCAGGATTCCTCTGGTGGCTTTGTTGAGATTTGAACATTGTGGGGTAAGAGCAGAAACAAGAGGACCAGGTGGAATGCTATAGCAGAAGTGTCAATGAGAGATGATACTAACTTGGACCAGTGAGTAGGTGGGGAAAGAGTGAGAAGTGATCATATTTTGGTATATTTTGAAGGTAGAACAACAAGACACCACTGGAAAGGGATGTGGGCATTGAAAGAAAAAGGGACCAGGGTTGACTCCTAAATTTGGGGCCTGAGCAACTGGGTATGTAGTGGTGCTATTTAATAAGATAGTCAAGTGTGAGGAAGGAGCAGATTTGGGGAGAAAAACAAGTTTGGCTGTGGACACGTTACGTTTGAGTTGCCTGTTAAGTGTTCAAGTGGAGAGATGTTGAGTAGGTCATTGAATATGTGAATGTTAAAATGGTCAGGGAAGAAGAGGCCCAGGCTAGAGATAGTAATTTGTGAGTCGTGGGTGTGTGACTAGTTTTTAAAATCGTGAACTTGGATAAAATTAGCTCAGCATAAAAAGGAGAATGGGTCAGTGATTAATTACTAGCACATTCTAGCCAACATTTAGAGTCTAGGCAGATAAAGAACAGTAAGGGAGTAGCCAGTGAAGTAGTAGGAAAATCAGGGAAGTGCTTTGTCCCAGAAGCCGTGTGAGGAAAGTGTTTTAAGGTGTGATCAAGTGTATCATTGCTGCATAAGATGATTGTATGAAGGGATCCAAAGCAACTCCAGAATCTGTGTCTGTATATCATGTATTGATTCTTACAAATAAACTTCAAAGTACTCTCCGTTTGATGCAATGCACCCATCGAGTCGCTTTTTCTACTGCTGAAGACATTTTTTGAACTTGTCAATTTTGATGCCTGTTAGTGCTTCTGCCGCTTTTGTTTCTTGCCTCTTCCACGTGGGCAGAACCTCTCCCTTTGAGGACTCTTTTTATCAGGGAAATAACAGTCGCTTGGGGCGCAGCCAGGTAAAGGGGAGGGTGGGGCATGGGCCTCGTGCGTTTCTAGTCAGAGACTGCTGAGCACTCAGTACGGCGTGGGCAGGCGTGCTCGTAGACCACCCATCGCGAAATAGGCAGATGCATTGAGAGGATCTCCAGAAAAATTCAGTGAAGCCAAATGAGCCTCTTACAGCACTGATGTGATGGGTTCCTAGAACACTTATCTAGCGGGGATGCCTATACTGCAAGGGACTTGCCCTCCAAAAAAGATAATTTTAGGTGGTTTTTTTGGGGATTCCCCCTCATATATCCTGTGTGGTTGAGTTGAATGGGTCAGATAATTAACTATTACTGGATTTAGTAGCAAGGAGTTTGTTGATGATCTTGTAAAAGCTTATGAAATGGATTTTGAAAGAGGTGAGGAAGTGGAGATGGCAAGCAACTTTCTTTCTTTCTTTCTTTCCTTCCTTCCTTCCTTCCTTCCTCCCTCCCTCCCTCCCTCTCTCCCTCCCTCCCTCCCTTCCTTCCTTCCTTCCTTCCTTCCTTCCTTCCTTCCTTCCTTCCTTTTTG
>NW_007258878.1:147278-171052 GCF_000164805.1 Carlito syrichta | reverse complement strand
TGGAGTCTCTGTCACCAGGCTGGAGTACAGTGTGGCACACTCATGGCTACCACAGCCTCAGCCCTACTAGGCTCAGGTGATCCTTCTACTGCAGCCTTCCAAGTAGCTTAAGCTACAGGTGCGTGCCACCACACCTGGCTAATTTTTTGATTTATTGTAGAGAGTCTCTGTCACCCAGGCTGGAGTACAGTGTGGCACACTCATGGCCACCCCAGCCTCAGCCCACTAGGCTCAGGTGATCCTTCCACTGCAGCCTTCCAAGTAGCTTAAGCTACAGGTACGTGCCACCACACCCGGCTAATTTTTTGATTTATTGTAGAGAGGCAGTCTCGCCAGGTTGCCCAAGCTGGTCTTGAACCCTTAGACTCAGGCAGCCCTCTCGCCTTCACCTCCCAAAGTGCTAGGATTATAGGCGTGAGCCATCACCCCTGGTGGCAAGCAGCTCTTTCAAGGAGTTTTCCTATAGTGAGGAGTGGAAAAATGGGATGTAGTTGGAAAGTCTTGTGGGATTGATTGGTCCAATAAAGAGGGAGAAATTGGAGCTGCAGGAAAGAGCCAATGATGTAAGCAGAGCTCTTAAGTAGACCGGAGGGGATGAGATCTAGGGCACCAGTGTAAGGGTTGTCCTTAGATATGAACAGGGATAGTGCATAGATAAAGATGTGGGCATGCTGAAAGATTTGATGGTGGGACATCGGATTGCTTTTTTTTGTTGTTTGTTTTTGAGTTGGAGTCTTGCTGTCACCCAGACTGGAGTACAGTGGCCGCACCTGGCCACCACAGTGTCGACCTGCTGGGCTCCGACGATCCTTCTGCCTCAGCCTTCTGAGTAGCTGGAATTACAGGCACGCACTACCATGCCCGGCTGATTTTTTTTTTTATTTATTGTAGAGATGAGGTCTCGCCTGCCCAGGCGGGTCTCGAACTCGCGGGCTCAGGCAGTCCACTCACCTCAGCTTCCCAAAGCACGGGATTACAGACTGAGCCACCGAGCCCGGCTGGATTGCTTTTTAACAAAATATGGGGCAAGTTATCAGATGAGAATGAAGAGGTGCAGAGAGTGTTGGAGATTTGGTGAGGGAGGAAAGGCTAAAAACAATTATTGCAGAATGTGAATTTACCAGAGCAGTTTCTAACTTTGGTAACTGGATAGATGTCTATATCATCAATCAAGAAACAGAATACAGAGGAGAAATCATCTGTGCATTGATGTACTGAGAATAACAAGTTCAGTGACAGATATATTCATTTGGAGACACTGCTGGTTCTGTTATAAACAATGTTCAGGATGTGAAGAAAATACCAAGAATGGAATCTTAGAAAATACTAGCATTTAAGGAACAGAACAAGTGAAAGAGAGAGTAAAGAGAGATATCGGGAGAGCTCGTCCTGAAGGTTAGAAGAACAGAGAGTTTGAGCAGGAGGAAGGGCTTGATAGTAGTGCCCTATATTGGTTCCCAAAGTGTGGCACAAATGTCACTAGAGGTATGCAAGCTTTTAGGTAGTACTTTAATTTTAATATTTATGATTTATTTAATGGACATTTGAAAAAATATGTAACTAACACATAAAACCTGTGATTTTTTTAAAATGGCAGAGATTTTCTCTTATTATCAATTATTATAAGATTAAACTGAATTCATTTAAAGAAAAACATGATATAAATAATGGTACTGGTATGAATTAAAAAATATGATAGTAATTGATAAATTAATGAAGTGTGGGAATTTCTGGGTTTAACAGGGTAGAAAGTCATTACTTACTTCGTTTTATCAAAAGCGTTTTCCATAAAATGGGGATATGTCTACACTAAAGTGACATGAGTAAATTTTGGACTGATGGTTTCCCTTCATGGTGGCTTATGCCTATAATCCCAGCACTTCAGAAGTCTGAGGCAGGAGGATCACTTGAGGCTAGGTTTTTGAGACCAGTTTGGGCTATATAGTGAGAACTGTCTGTACAAAAAATGCAAACTAACCGAGCATAGTGGTGCACCCCTATAGTCCATACTACTCATGAGGTGGAAGGATCTCTTGGTCCCGGGATTTCGAAGCTGCAGGGAGCTGTGATCACACCACTATACTCCAGCCTGGATGAGAAAAATGCAATAAGATAAACTTAGAATATGGAAGTATTAAAGTGAACTCTATATTACTGAATTACTTTTAGAGGTGTTAGCATAGTTCCTAAAACATAGCTCATGTTTCATCCCGTCACTGAGTGACTAAGATAACTTTAAGGCAAATGGGAAATGATACCAATGATCATTCTCTAGAAAACATGTAATAATAATAATAGGACACAAATAAGGAAAGCTTTTTTAAAAAAATCATGTTAGGAATATGAAAAGGTGCTTGAAATAAAATAGTAGAAAATTTTTATGAGTGATTGAAGAAATAGGGTGTTTATCAGGAGGGTATTCTGAGCCCCATCATAGTATACACACAGCGAGTGGTTTAATTCTGTTTCGCCAGGGCTTTGGGAGTGGAATCACTGTAGACTTGGCTCTGATGCCCAAAGAGAATTGAAACTGAGGTAGTCCCTAAGTTGTCATGTCAGACATTTCAGTAGCACTTCTTGAAGGCTGCCAGGATGGGGGAGCACTGCAGCTTGTCACTCAGCTACAAATACTTATGTTCATTAAAAATAAGCGGCACATGTATAATCTCTGAATTGCAGAGCTTCATACTTGAGGTGTGTGAATGGTATGCGGCCATGTCAGGGTTACTGGCGTGAGCCTCCAAAAGGAAGTCAGTTATATTTTTGAAACACTAAATTAAGTTTAGATCACAGTTCTGCTTTCTTTCTGCTCTGTGTGCCATGTGGGGACACCCACCGGAGGGCATTGTCAATCATATTTTGTGATCACATATTTGCCGATGGGGTTGGAAAGTTGTATTTAGACATCTTTGTATGCGGGCTCCATGGGGAGCTTATTGTGACTTCCTGAACTCACAGCGCCAACAACAAAGTGCACACATCAACGAAAGATATTTGGTATGAGCAAGATGAAGTTCGTTTTATCTAGTGTCCATTAATCATTGCCCAAGATATCTTTCATGCGGTTTGTTGCCACAATTGCATTTCAGCCTCTTGATAAGAACCGACGGGGACTGACTTCTAGTTATGCACACTTGTGTGTAATAAGGTGGGCAAGTTCATTGGATGTTGTCCTTTCAAATTTTCAGTTTTCATTAATCGTTCTAGATGTTTTGGAGATATTTCAGTTTGTGTAAGTTGTGCCATCTTATGCAGCAAGCACTTACATGACTCCTCTCCCTTCAAAAGGCTTCTAGCCAGGCACAGTGATATGCACCCAAGGCAGGGGGATCTCTGAGTTCAAGCCTAACAGTGTGCTACAATTGTACTGTGATTAGCCACTGCATTCCAGCCTGGGCACTGTATCAAGACCTTGTCTCTAAAAATAAAATTATTCTACTTTGCAAAACACACACACATACATACAATCCTTCAATATTGGTAGAGTAGACTCATTAAACACTCTTAAAATGTGATTTGTGCCTCTGAAAATTCCTTATGTGTGCCATGAGAAAGTTAGCCAAAATGAATTCCCAGTTTTGGAGTATATTTAAAAAAAAAAAAACAGTGAGCACCAAGTGTTTAGCCCTTTTTTAGAAATTTAGTGATTGAATGATTTCTACTCAGTTCGATGGCCTGAAGGAAGTAAAGCGATGAAGCGGATAATCACTAGAAAAGAGCATTACGCGCCTATAATTCGGCTACTCGGAAGGCTGAGGCGGAAGGATCGCCGGAGCCCAGCAGGTCAAGGCTGCGGTGGCTGGGGGCGGCCACTGCACTCCAGTCTGGGCGACAGAGTGAGACTTCAACTCAAAAAAGAAAAAAAAAGAAAAGAGCGTTAGTGACGTTAAAATACCATATGACTAAGGATACCTGCCATGTGTATATGTATGTGTGAATGTTTTGGGTTTCTACCCCTTTTTTCTTTCATTGTTAGTAGTGAATTACTAGTGGTCAAATTTATTTCTTGTTAAGCTATTGTGCTCTTTGACCAGGAAAAGTTCAGTAATCTGTTACTTTTCTTAACCACCAAAGTTTATTTAATTATGATCTCTGGGATGCAGGAGAAATTTAAATCACATTTCACTGCTATCAGAAGATCACACAGCTTGGGGTATATCTTCTTATTTATAAGAACAAACCTAAGTTTGTCATCCAGAATTTGCTGTCCTCAAAGCAGTATCTACCTCTTTAGCTGTCCAGCATCGCTTAATAATCTGGTCAGATCACAAATATATGGTGAGATAATTAGAGAAAAGAATAATTGTAAGAAATCTCAGGAAGAAGCAAGAGGTGAGGGGCAGCTTTAGCAGGTGTCTGGTGTTAGGCAAGTCTTCTGGTTCCTGCCACACCGGTAATAATGTAGCCCTATTTCCTGGGATGATGGGAAATACAGCTAGAGAAAAGCCTAATATGAGCAACAAAAAAAGCAGGGCACTGCCTCTCACAGCACACTGGCCAAACACCAGAAATGCTATAAATTGGGAGAGAATGAGTAGATCCTGGAAACCATGTTATTACGTGCAAAATGGTCACCAAGGTGAGTGCTTCGTGGCAACTTTCATTTGGTGATACACAGGAAACAAACAGTCTGATATTATCATTAATTTTTCCACACTTTTCCCTTGATTTTGTGTGTTCGCTGTATGTACTTAGGTGTAGGTAGATATGCTCAAATCAAAGTATCTATCATAATCCTGTACCCCTAAGGTGGTATCTGCGACCAGGGAATTAGGGACTTCATCACTGAAGTACATAAGGCTCTACGTAAGATGTTCTTTGGTTTAAGGCACTTGAGGGTCTTTTAAACACTCGTTTAAGTACTGACTACTTACATCAGTGAAAGGGACAATTCCTAGTGCTTGCTCTTTGTCCTTACATCTAGGTCCTATGATATTACTAGGCTCAAGTCCTGATCAATTATGGAATAGCTGGGACCTTAGGTTCTCGTTTGAAGATACTGTTCTTATCATGCACTTAATCTGGGAGCAAAAAAAGATGAAGTAGCCTCTGAGAGTTTATTAGCCTCAGCCTTGCACTGTCTTTGCTCTGGAAAAAAAGGCAAGCCTGATACACCCAAAAAGTGCTTCTGATCACATATCCCTTCTCTACTGTTCGTATCTCTCTGTCTCCAGTAGGAGTTTGAGGAAGAGGACCAGAATTAAGGTCTCTTGGTTTTCCTGCTAGATTCCTTTCCTCCCCATCAGCAGGTGACAACTCAGCTTACAGCAGGAGAAAGGCAAGGCTGATGGTAAGCCCTAAAGGTTGTGGACCGTTAAGGAATGATGCCCCTTCTTTCTGTTCGTAAGCTTATTCTAAGCTAAGAACCAAGGAAGCAGACTGATGGCAAAAGTGTGTGGCTGAATTTTCCGTGGACTTTCGCCGTCCGTGGCAAGTGTACCAAATCTTGATACATGGTGATATATGGTGATGTCATTGTTGGTAGGTCATTGTCTTCACTTCACACATCCTGCTTTCCTGGTTCCATGAATTTGTACATGTTTTCCACAGCTCTTTCCCATAATCCCCCACCTTTCCTTCTAACACATGTACTCTAAAGTACCAATTTTACCCCTCCTGCAAGGCCGACTTCTGCCTTGCTTCGCCTGATCCCCTAATTGTAAGCCATGCGCAACCAGTCTCTGGGGGCCTCTCCTTCAGCTCCTGTGACTTGCCATTGTTATTTGTGTACATCACCAACTCTCTTGTGGGACTCGCTCTAGCTCCATGAGCAGAAACCAGTCTTTTTTTTTTAATCTTCATGCCCTGGCTCATCATGTGTCCCACACCCTCCCTCCAATGTGTAGCACATAGAATGCGCTTTGCTGGCAAAGTAACTGATGATATTTCTGTTTGAACTAACTCAGAATACCTAAATAATACAGGTAACGAAGAATAGTTATCTTGCCTCCCTCCATTGTTTACCCAGAATGCTTCATAGGATCCCCCTTCAGTATCCTTTTTGGTATATAAAAATGATCTCCTTTTAGAATCTACAGCTCTCACCATAGAAGGGGGGAGAGAAAAGGGATAATATTATCTCACTTGGCCACTAGAAGCTAACACAGCTAACGGAAGCCTGTATTCTTCCACCTTCAGTCCCCACTGTTTTTAATGAAAGTAACAAACGTGCGCCTTTTGGCTACATTGCAAACTGACACCTGTGGATGAGTCTGAGAAAGACATTGAATGTGTTACCCTTGCTTTCTTGCTTAAAGCAAATTTCCCTAGGCTGAGGTAAGCCAGAGATTTACATTTTAAAATTATAATAATAGCTATGGCAGTTAATTTTTTAAATATAATTTTTACATGGAAAACGCACAGTAAATTTCTAATGAAAGTTAACATTTCTTTAAGAGATGTAGTCTGAACTTTTGCCTATCTAGAAGATGTTATAACTACCAAGAACTTGAATTCATCATTAAAATAGTCTCTGACACAGCCTTCCTGTCATGGTGTCTATGTCTCAGCTGATGCTGATTTTGCTTCCTATACTTTTGTCATTTAAGAGAAAGCCATACCACAAGACCAAGAGGTCAGATTTTTAGCCAGTTCTCCTTTTTCTACTCTAAAAGAAGGCGGGGACTATAAGTCTGCAGATACCAATTCAGCTTCTAATTCTTGGGCAAAGCAAATTTCCCAACCATGTGTGAGCAGAATGTTCCCCAGGACAGAATTCAACTCCATAATCTACAGTAAAAGGAAAACACACATACACACACACACATGCATGCACGCACGCGTATTTAGGGATCACATGCTTTTCTTCCTTTTTATAAAAAGAAAACTCTTCTGACTTATTCACCTCATCAGGAGAGATTGTTGATTTCAAGTCTTTAATATGGTCTGTTTTATATTTGGTATTTTACTTTTAAGGTCAGTCAGTACATAACTATTACTTAAAAATGCCCTGCAAAGATTTTTATTCAGCAGTAATTGCTGCATGAGAACAGGTCCAAGGAGCCATTACTTCTGCTGGAATAATTTATGTTATCTGCACAGGGCAGAGGAGGGGAGGCATCTTTATTTGTCTCTCAAGTGCAGTCATCAGCAACCTGGGTTTCACTCAAGTTCAAGGACTTGAGTTAGCAGTGGTTTCATTAATGGTGTTTTCCAAGAATCCTCTTACCGTAGGACAGTAGTTTCTCCATTTCAGAAAGAAAAACTTAGAGAAGTAAATTGATTTGCTCAAGTTTGTATGGTGAGGCTATAGCCAAGGCAAGATTTGAAATTTGAATTTATATCATGGCATGCTCCTCTTGGCAAAAGGTCTGCTGGACTCTACTACAGCTTCTGGAGGTAGAAATCATAAAGGTCTCTGTTCTTCCTCAGGTATTTATATTACTCTGTTTGGTATCAGAGTCCCACACGTTACCTATGATAGAAGTTTCCTGATGCTATTTTAAAGTAATTTTGTAGTAAGCTGTCAAAAGATTTATTTTTGTTTACTTCATGATATTTTACTACCTTCCTAAAAGTGAGATTATATTTTATTAGAGAAATAAGTATGAAATAATGTTATAATGAGGTAGCTTAAATTATAATTAAGTGAAACATTCATGTTGTGTTCCTAAGTTACCCATTTTCAAAAAAAATTTCAGCTTTATAGCTGCATAATTTTGAGTGCAGTTGGGTAGTAAGGTAAGGAGATAAAGGAATACCTGAGGCTAGGGAAAAGAAAGAAGAAAGACAAGTTCTATATAAAAGTTGCTCGTATCCGTTAGAGGATGATGTCTATTTTCCACCCAGGTACCTTATGTCAAATGTACCAGAGTGCTTCCTATAAGATAACTTTTCTAGAAGACAGAAGAAAGGAGACTTTAGAGTATATTTAATCCTATTGAAGCAGGGATAGGATGCCCTTAGAGCATTCCACTGTTTACAAAGGCCACTTTTCTGATATCTGACAACCTACTTTGCCTTCAAGTTCAAATTCCACCCCATTACAAGTCAGTTTAATTATTTGTGTCTTAGAAATTCGTTATATAATGGGTAACATGAGAGCATTGCTTTTATTTGTTGTGTGAAGCAAAAATATGTTGGGGGAAAGACTGAAGGAAGGTTAACAACCTAGAGGGAGTTGTCAAGCAGAAAAGAGGTAAATGTTGACTTAACATAGTATTGTGGTTTATTTTCCTATTACAAGGCAGTGAATTCGCACTGTCTATTAAAATGCCCTTCAAGAGCACAGAGCAGATTATGAGGCTAATTGCTAGATGTTCTAAATATTTTAAGGCTTAGCTATGCTAAGTGATTTAATCTAAATTCATTGCTGTTTTCTTCTAAAAGACTGGCAGGAATAAACTCTGGTATCGCCCTCAGTGTCCCCTACACACACAGAAAGTTGATGTTAGGCAAATATTCTGATAACTTCTAATACCCAGTTAGATGGTCATCCTAGAGATTTTGAGTTGGCTATAGCTAAAAGGCCTTATTTTAAAAATACTAAATGGGGATAACTTCTTACTCCATTGTAATTTTTCAGGGAGACAGTGCTAATAATAAAACATCTTACTGAATGCTAGACGGTGGTGTAGCTCTTTATATTTACTTTTCAA
Source organism: Carlito syrichta (assembly GCF_000164805.1). Classification (NCBI taxonomy): domain Eukaryota; kingdom Metazoa; phylum Chordata; class Mammalia; order Primates; family Tarsiidae; genus Carlito; species Carlito syrichta. The sequence goes on along the minus strand of NW_007258878.1, from coordinate 162,455 downwards.
CAACTTGATGAAGTAGACACTGTTATTAAACTCAGTTTGCAGTCAGGTGCCTGTAGTCCCAGCCACTCAAGAGGCTTAGGTAGGAGGATCACTTGAGCCCAGGAGTTTGAGTCCAGCATGAGCAACATAGTGAGACCCTGTCTCTAAAAAAACAAAAACACTTTCCTGAAGCCAAAAACTCAAATTGCGGATGAGGAAACATTCACAAGAGGTAAAAATGACTTGTCCTGCCCCATGTGTGCCCATAACCGCTGTGCTATAAAGCTAAAAGAACCACATGATCCTATCATTGTTGCTAGCTGTAGTTACTTGGCTTTTACAAAGTTCTGATGCCTAAATTTATTTGTGGCATTTCTTTATTATGTCTAACCCTAAAGGATCCCAAGGTATCTAGCCAGGAATCTCTACCAATATATGAGATTTAGAAGGTAAAAATCCTTTTTAACAAGTAAGTAGCTACCCAGCTCTAGTTAGAAAGTGAAACATGTTCTCTTAGCGATTCATAAACAGTTAATATGAGAAGGTAGGAAGGAGATCCTGGGATCTTGGTATTGTCTGAAAAGCTGTTTACCCACAGGATAAATTATGCCTTTATCCCTCAGGGGACTTAACACTTTGACAAGGTATATTAAAAATTTAGTTGTCTTCTAGAACACTCCTATAAGATAGTTAATATTAATAGCCCAATTTATGCAGGAGATACTCTAAGCACAAAAAAGAATGTTGTGTCTAAGATTTCACAGTGGCTCCAGAATCAAAAAATACTCTTCTTGGAGTTTTGTGCTTAGTTGATATTGCCTGGTAGTCTTTTATTTCTAAGAAAAACCAAACTGCCAGGATTTGAATTAGATGCTAAATGCTTTGCAAGCAAGTACAGAGCATTAAGCACAGAAAAGTGTTTCCCTTTTCACCTGGGGCCTCGTTATCCAAAGCCTTTTATTTAAATCATGTAGTTCCTTTTAAAAAAAAAAAATCATTCTTCTCAAGGTTAGTCTAAATCATGGAGTCTCCTTATTTTTGTGTCAGCAAAAAATAATAGATGCATAGAAGATGACTTGTTGCTTTCCAGGTGTCTTAGTATTTTTCTTCAGCTTTTTTAATGAGAACATCATCTCCACCTCTGCTGGGAAAACAAGTCATATTTTTTCACATTGGCAACTTTATCCAGTTCCCCTTTGAGCTAAAGCAGAGCTATACTGTAGTTCAAGGAAGAGAGATTTTAGTTCTTTCTGAAGCCCTTCACTTCACCTTTAGACAACTGGAAGAAACAATTTTAAAATTTAGGCAATTTGGCTTTCTATTACTAGCCTAGATACTTAAGAAAATCACCCTAGAACCTAAGCCAGTCTGTTTTTAACTTTTAGTGTAAGAAAGTTAGTATTAACAGTGCTAATCCTTTTTTTTTTTTTTTTTTTTTGAGTCTGTTGCCTGGGTCTTATTCTGTTGCCCAGGCTGGAGTGCAGTGGCACAATCATGGCTCACTGCAACCTCAACCTCCTGAGCTCAAGTGATCCTCCCACCTTAGCCTTCTGAGGAGCTGGGACTACAGGTTTGCACCACCATACCCGGTTTATTTTTTTATTTTATGTGGAGACATGGTCTCGTTATGTTGCCCAGGCTGGTCTCAAACTCCTGGTCTCAAGTGATCCTCCACCTCTACCTCCCAAAATGCTGAGATTACAGGCGTGAGCCACTGCGCCTAGCAACAGTTCTGACTGTAAAGCGTGTAGTTTTCATTCGATCACTTTGATGCCTACTTCCAAAAAATACCCTAAAACCTATATTCTTCCTTTTATTCCTCCAGTTTCTCCTCCCCATTCCTCTTCTCCCACTCTGTAAGATGTTGGCCCTACTTTCCTGAGTTGGAGGGCAAGGCATGCTTAAAATGCACAAGGTCTCTAAGTTGGGAGTCATGCAGGAGTAATTTTGGCTTCCTGGTTTTCTGCACATCGTACCCTATAAATGAGGCATTTGTTTGTATTGCAGAAATTTAAAAAGATCAGCCAATTAAGTTTTCACAGTGGGAAAAGGGTAGGAGAGAAACAGGAAAGATGCTCATGTTGGGGGAGGAAATCGGCTTCAGAAAACACAGAATTGCGCTGATTTCCAGCGTTCAAGGTTTGTCCTTTGCTTTGGCAATGTTAAATTTTACACAGCCCGTGTCAGGGTGGAACATGCTTTAATCACCATAATTGTCATCAGTATTTCCTCTCTGCTTTTAATATCAAGCTTATTTATACCCCAATTAAGAATTGTCTCAGAAGTGTAATGTTCTTCATAGTAAATTATGGTCAGCTGGGTGTACAGAGTTGTCTTATTTTAAAGCTCTTATGCTTAGCTTCCCTGTACCTAACAGTAGATACCACATGGTGAAAATAGAAGTGGAGGCCAGTCCTCTTGCAGGAGAATCTGGAGAAAGAAAAGAACTCCCGTTGCTCACGGCTTCTTTCCTATTAGTTCTCTGTGGGCACATAAACGCCCACACACCCCACCCCATCCTCTTTTTCTACCAAATGGTACTTCTCATTGCCTTCCAAACACACATGAGCATTCCTGTTCCCATTGCTATGCCCAGCACATCATTCTCCCTTGCCTAGAGTGCTGCCTTCCCCACTGATCATGGGAAGCCCAGAAGCTCTTTGGGAAAAGAGACCTGATTCAGATCCCAGATCTACCCCTAACTGTTTGACTTCAGGTTGCTTAATTTCACTGGGAATTGGTTTCCTTATCTGTAAAATGAAGATTATTAATACTTCACAAGGTTTTTATGGGGGTTAAGTGGAGGAAACGAATAAAGTGCACTCAGCAAATATTGTTTCCATTCCCTTTGGTAAGTCCTACCTGTTCTTCAGAATTCAGGTTCTGTCTGCTCAAAACTCATTCTCTGAAGCACTGACTTGGCACAGATGCTCCCTGACCATTGTCTGTTGTCTTGTATTCACTGTCTCCCCAAGTTGCTTGTAAGTTTCTTGACTAAAACTCTCTTGAAACAATCCTCAATTTCTGGCATAGCCTTATTAAAAATGGTAGCCTCCCACGTGTGACGGTGTAGAATTGGAATATGGAAGGTGATGCTAAGCTTGTGGTCACCTAACTCAAAACTCATCAGGTTGGGAAAAGTTTTGCATCCATTACATTTTCTTGGTACAATAAGGAACATTACCTGAGACGTCCTTTGTTAAATTATGGAACCTAATCCAGAAAGAGACTTCTTGTGCTGTCATTGGTACAGAGAGAACTTGATTGGATATATAAGCCTCTTTGAGGCAGCATACTCTAAGAAATAAACTTTTAGAGCATGTTTGAATGTTTTGGTAAAGGACAGTAGTTACTGGTACATTCTTTTCCCTCCCTCCCTCTTTCTTTCTGGCAGGGGTCTCACTCTGTTGTCCAGTCTGGAGTGTAGTGGCACAATCGTGGCTCACTGCAGCCTTGACTTTCTGGGCTCAGCTAATCCTTCCATTTCAGCCTCCTGAGTAGCTGGGACTATAGGCACACCCCACCACTTTTTAAACTTTTTTGTAGAAATAAGATCTTGCTTGCTATATTGCCCAGGCTGTTCGCAAACACCTGGGCTCAAGCAATCCTTCTGCCTTGGCCTCCCAAAGTGCTGAGATTACACATGTGAGCTGCCATACCTGACCTATTTGTACCCTCTTAACCAGTGAAATATCCTCTGATAGGAAAGTTGTAGCCTTCCACTGAATATGCATCTCCAGTGACAATGTCCATGGACCATAAGGAGGAAGAGGACACCTGTCCAACTAGCCAGATAAGCTAGCATTAACCATTTCTTGGCAGTCAAAAGAGAGACAAATCATAGCCGAGCACTCCACATTAAACACAACAATCTGGTAATATATTTCCCTACCCAGAGAATGACCTTCAGGTGGAACCAAATGGTGTATGCGTATGGGGGGGAGGGTTCCATATTAACGCACAATCCCTAATAGCATCAAAACCCTTTGACTCACTGACAAAACTGTAGTGGAAGGTCAGTCTTACTCTATATGTTAAAAAGTGTGAGAGTACCAGGGTTACATTCAAGATCTGACATTTTATGCTTAGATACATATTTATTAACATATCCAGAACTTGTTTTCCAAAGGAAAATAGGCACTTCTGTTACATTACGATCTTAAAGGTAGACTCTGCCATCAATCTCCTTAAATTCTTTGGTTTTTAAAAAAAGGTTCATAGTTGCTCACCTTTTGGTATATCTCATTTCATGCTATCATGCAAAATTAATGTTTTTCTCTGCTATAATTTATATCAGATTTATCCAGGTACTAATCTGTCACTTCTCACCTTTGATAGGCAAATAGAAGGAAAACTTTTTGTTGGTATTTTTAACTTCAAGGAAATATCTCACAGCCCTTATGAATGGAGTATAATCTTCAGGCATGATCTTTGTTGTTACAGTTTTTTCCCCCTCCAAGTATTTGATTCTTAAAGCCTAGCAGCTGAAACTTGAACTTCAGTGCAAAATCTCAAATCATGGTAATGACCTGGCTTTAGGCACGACAGCTTACTGACTTTCATTTGCTCTGCTGGAGAGAACCGAAGCTTGTCACCCTTTAGATCTTCTTGTTATTTTGGGACCCTGCGCTAGGGGATTACACAAGCGAGATGTTTCTAATATGTTGTATCTGTGTCTCTTGTCATTGAGGTAATTGTCATGAGAAAACCCTGGACAACAGCCATGGCAAACAGAAATATTTTGACAACTCACAGTCACTGGATGCTGCCGAAGAAGAGCCTTCTGAGAGAGGAACAGAGGAGGACCCTGTGCTCTCTGTTGAGAATTCAGGGAGGGACTCAGATGCCCTTAGACTCGAAAGTAAGTTGGTTTGACCTGAGCTGTGCTTCTAGGGGAAAATCATCTCTCAGGCTTTAAGCTCCAGCTTTTCTCTACTTTCTCGAGTGTGTTGCCTCCTAAACAGTCGCTCGTTATGCTGTGGAATCGTGAGGGTGACCTGCAGTGAGGCGGGAGGCAAACTGTACTGTGAAAGTGCTCCTTTTTCTCCATCTCAGTGTCTTCTTTTGCTAGAACACATTCGACTTGTGTAAGTACCAGACTGCTCATTGTCATTACTCTGCTGTGTCATTGAAAAAAGGAAGATAAGTTGTATTTACAGTAACCCAATACAATTTGAAGACTTGGAATAATGGGCCTGTTAGGCCCTGTCCTAAGATTTCATTTTATGACCCCATTTTGAGCTATGCAATACTGAACAGCTCTTGCTAAGGTTATCAGCCAACTCAGAATTGCCAGAATGAACAACTTCTTTTTGCTCTTTGTCCCACTTGACCACTTTATTGCATTTGGAACTATGTAAAACTCCTTAAAACTCTGCTTTCCTTGTGGTTTCTGGAATACCACTTGTTTTCAGCTTTCTTCTATCCTTGGATCAACTTTTAAAATTGACTTCATTTATTCTATATTCTACATAAAATATATTCTATATTCTTTATTTGTTGGGTATCCAGCATCCTAACTTTGATCTTCTGTCTCATCCCTCTGCGTGCTGTTTCTTGGTGATTCAGATACCGTTGACTATACCAGTGACTCCAAGTCTGTATTTTCAGCTAAGACATTCTCTGCAACTCCAGACCTTATTTCTCCCTTGTTAAATTGTATTTTTTATCTGGATGTGCCTCAGGCACACATCCACTTAAACATGCCCAGAATTGAACTTCTCATTTTTGCCCTACTTCCTGACATGCTTCTAATTTCTATATGCCTGATCTCTGTTGGTGGCATCACAACTCACCCAGGACCACTATATTCAGTGAATCTCTAAAACCAGTGGAATCTATCATCTCTTCATCTATTCCCTCTGCAACTGCCTGAGTTCTGATTTACTTTATTTCTGCCTACTATTGCAGTAGACTCTGAATTTTGTTCTCTAAATCTTATCTTTACTTTAGTTTGTATATGGAAAGAGACAAAGAGAGGGAGGGAGAGGGGCTGAGAGAGAAAGAGAAAGAGAAATATATAATACACGTAATCAATACAGAATTTAAAAAGCTGAAGCAATCACTGCTGCCAGTTTCTTATGTCTAAGAAGTGATGTGTGAAATGCACATGGGATCAGGTCAGTTGCCTGGCCTTAGCACTTTCATTGGCTCTCTATTCCCTCCACAAAGGGTCAGTCTCTTGGTGTGGAATATGAGACAGTTGGGCCCCCAGTTCCCTCTCCAACTGCACCACCTACCAGTTCTCTACAAAGCAGAAGGTTCAAACCTTTCACCACACCCCTCTCCTGCCATGCTGTTTTGAGCCTCCTTGTCTTTTGTGCAAGTGAGAAGTGGCCCCTGTACACTCTTTGCTTTATATGGGCAGCTCCTACGCATCTCCATGGTCCAACTCAAGTGTCACCTCCTATAGAGGGAAGAGTTTGCAAAGGGCTCCAGGCGTTTAGGTGCTCCATCTGCGCCTGGCTTCTACTCTTGGTCGAGACACATTTCATAGACTGAGTTGCTTGTATGTCATGTCTCTCATCAAACTATGAGCTTTTTATGTACCATGTCCTACTTAACTTTATTTTTTGTGGGTATGGTAAACATTTATTAATGAAGTGTGACACTTCCCTTCCTTTGTAGGTTGGATTAGCATAGTAAGCAATTACAAAATCTTGTTTTCCTTCAAGGGTATTATATATTTTAAAAAGATGTCTAGAAGAAGCAAGCTAGACCTCAAAGGGGAAGGTGTGCCCTTCACCTTTGCATGTTTAGAAAATTAGTTTTATTATTTCTGCCAGAAATGATGGAGCTTTAAGGGCACAAATTTCCATTCACCATTTTAAAAGAGATGGGTTCGTAAATTAGATGGCAGTTTCTTCATTTCCAGTGGGGCTGCACTGCTCTCTGTTGCCTGGCAGCCTCATGACTCTTTTGGGCTTCAAGGTACCCACACAACTAAGTAGACATCATGAGGTTCCTTGGTGAATTCAGAATCAAAAGAAATGAAACTGAGTAATGTTAAGGGGTATTTTATTTTGTTTATAGAGATTGTTCCGGCCGGGCTCGGTGGCTCAGCCTGTAGTCCCAGCACTTTGGGAGGATTGCCTGAGCCCGTGGGTTTAAGACCCACCCGGGCAACTTGGCGAGACCTTGTCTCTACAATAAATTTTAAAAAAAAAACTAGCCGGGCATGGTAACAAGTGCCGGTAGTTCCAGCTACTTGGAAAGCTGAGGTGGAAGGATCACCGGAGCCCAGCAGGGCAAGACTGCGGTGTCCAAGAGCGTGCCACTGCACTTCAGTCTGGGTGACAGAGTGAGACTCCGACCCAAAAAAAAAAGAAAAAGAAAAAAAGAAATTGTTCCTATTCCAAGACAGTATAACTCCCTAGTGATTAGGATATTTGTGACTGCCAAGGAAGAGTCTTCTTCCTTGTAGGATAATTCAGAGTAAAACCCAACCAGGCCGGGTGCAGTGGCTCACTTTCGGAGGCCGAGGCAAAAGAATCACTTGAGCCTAGGAGTCCAAGGCCAGCCTGGGCAATATAGTGAGACCTCGTCTCTACAAAAATTTTTAAAAATTAGCCAGGAATGGTGGTTTGCACCTGTAGTCCCAGCTACTGGGGAAGCTGAGGCGGAAAAACCATCTGAGGCTAGGAGGTCAAGGCTGCAGTGAGCCATGACTGGGCTACTACACTCCATCCTGGGTGACAGAGGATGACCCTGTCTAAAAAAGAAAAAAAGCCAAAATTTTGTTTTTTGTCTCCCCCTCTTATAAATATATCATTGCTTGAGACAGATCATAATATAGTATTTATGTTCCTTTAGTTACCTGTTCCCCATGTAGTCTCATTCTGTCCCCATACTGAGAATAAAGCATAGTTACCCTGACTGAGACTAGGTGTTTTCTAGTTCCCTTCAGCATCATGTCAACTGTTAGGGTGGGTTCCTTTTCAGAGTACCAATTCAATCCATTGTTTGATGATGACTCTTACTACTTTTACATCAATCCATTGTTTGATGATGAATCTTACTACTTTTACTACTACTTTTACTAGTTAGAGATATTGTCATGTCCTATCTTCACTACCTACTGATTTTTTTTTTTTTTTTGAGTTGGGGTCTCACTCTGTTGCCCAGGCTGGAGTACATAGCATGGTCACAGCTTACCACAGCCTCAACCTCCTGGGCTCAGGGGATCCTTCTGCCTCAGCCTCCTGAGTAGCTGGGATTACGATCACACACCACTATACCTGGCTAATTTTTTAATTTTTTGTAGAGACGAGGTTTCATTATGCTGCCTAGGCCAGTCTCAAACTCCTGTGCTCAAGTAATCCTCATGCTTTGGCTTCCCAAAGTGCTGGTATTACAGACATGAGCTACTATGGCCACTACCTGCTACTTGTTAAATACTTCTTAGCCTTCCCTCATTTATTTAAAAACAAACCAAAAAAATGCCTCATAGAGTGATTTTGAGTATGTAAATGAAATAACTTAGGGAAGCATTTATTTTAGGACCTGGTACGCAGTTGGAACTCAATAAATGTTCACTTTTGAAAACATGGGCATGACTCTACTGCTTCAGAAGTCGAAAGTCTTCACATGCATTTGTACATAGTAGATGCTCAGTAAACATCTGTTCAATTAGAGGGAGTCCTAACATACTCACATAAGAGTTGTTATAGGAACGATTCCCTGTTTGCTTTTCTAGATTATCTGCTCAGAGTTCTCTGTTTTTTCTTGCATGCTGACATCAGCTAAAAGAAGTGAGAGCACCACTGGTGCAAATGAATACTCATGATTGTCGTTTTACGCTCAGAAGTGAATAACTTAATCCGAGTGATTTAATCTAAGTCTTTTGTGCTTTCGATTATTGGCTTAACATTTTATGGCATTGTTTATACATGAAATCTTAAGCACAACTGCATCTTTACAATCTGACTTCACATCAGATCACTGCCATGGAAAGAGAATACTAAAAATCAAGACAGAATTAATTGCCCAAGGCCCTGTGATGTAGAGTCTTAATTTGGAACCAGTTTGTCTAGTTCCTTAGTGTACTTTTTCTATTTAGTAAGACAAAGGAACTTATTCCCTCTGCAGTATAATTACTAATGGTAGCATGTGCCTTGCTTGCCTTCACAAGCTTCAACCTAGAACTCCAGTACCTGTTGGTTTTAATCATGCAAGACTTTATGGAGGAGATGTTTTGAGTCCGATTTTGCTGGCCATCTCTTTGAGTGTGTGTCCTTTGGTCAATCTGCTTTGCTTTGAACATAGCACTCATCTTTCTATCCTCTGCTTTCTGAAGCCCTTCTGGAAGTTTCTCTCCCAAAGTTGTAAATACTGTTTCTTATCAAATAGTCACCTTCTTTTAATCAGCTTCTCATGTTCCTTGCAGGTCATTGACTGATTTCTGTTTCCACTCCAGGCTTCATCACTTCAGTCTCTCTCTGGATAACCCATTCCATTTTCATCTGATTCCAAAGCCTTTCCTAATATTGAACTAAAATATGACCTCATTTCTGGGTTCGCCTTATGAGGCTGCCAAAGTCAGTCTTGTTTTCCATTAATGTTACATTCTCTTCTGTGTTTGAAGATGGTTTTTGTTTCTGCCCCCTTCACTCTCCACGTCTTTGCTTCTTTTCAGCTAAATGTCCTCATTTCCTTAACAGCCCCTCTTATGTTATGACTTCTGGTCCCTTTACCATCTTTAAAATCATCTCCCTGGAAGTTTTCGAAATCTTTCTGGCAAAATATTTTTCAAGCCTGACTTTGTTTGTGTTGTATATCTCCTGCTCTTCCTGTCACTGGATTGCCCTTGGTTTCTTTAGTCCTTTTTCATTTAGTGTTGGTTTTGAGTACTTTCACCAAGTTGTGCCTTCCTGTGGTTGTGCTCTGCTTTGGAAATTTCTTAAACTGAGATGCCTAGACTTAAGTATTAATCTTGAAGTGTGTTTGGCACGTTGCAAGGTTGTACTGAGCTTTTTATTTTCATCAAGACTACAGTCACTTATCTCCATCTCCCAGCACTTACTCACTGTGATTCTTGACAGGTTACCCACATGGCTCAAACTCAACTGTAAGCCTTTGCAGTACCCTGGGATCTTCATTCAAGGAAAAAAGTGAATTCACTTAAACCTCACTGTGGGTGCTCACATTCTCTTCAACTTCATGATATTTATTTTCCTTCTTCCAGTGTGAAATTGGTACATGGGTGAAGAAGATAAAGAAAAAATCGAGTTATGGGCCTAAGGCTCTCTGTTTTCAGTTTGTGTCCCACCATCTGTCCTGCAAGCAGCAAGCCAAAGATTCACTTGTTCTTCTTGCTTCAAGCATAATCAAAACCTCTGAGATCCCTCTACAGTCCCGACCTCTCAACAAACCAGAATTCTGCATTTCTAACTATGTAGGACCATTGTTATACAATATTTGTTATACAGTATTTTGTATAGGGCAATGTCTGGAGAGACGGTCCTTTGTCTGTTTTCATCTACATTATAAATTGCATGGGTAATTGTATTCCCAGCCCTCAGCACATTGTTAGAACACAGCAACAAACATCTCAATGAATTAATGAATAACTGTCTAAAATCCCAACTCTTTGTCCTGTAACCTTCTCCTGACTCCATTGTCTTTGTAAATATCATTGTTTTCATGTTTACAGGTCATAATCCTATATTAACATAGTAAAAAGTCCACTGTTTCACATTAGGCTTTAAAATCTTGACATCTTCTTTGCTTTTTCTTCCTTCAAATTTCCTCACATACTTCCTCCCCCTCCTTTTTTAAGTTCCCCTTGTCTTCATCCTATGCTAGCCCACCTGATACTTGTAGTGGTAATTGTGAAATACCTCATTGTTCCCTTTGTTTTCTGTTCTCTCTCTCTTCCTGTGCTCAACACTCCTACCCCAAACACCAACTCATTTACTACTTTTAAGAATTTGACCTTCATAATTATTATGGCCCTCACCATGTTGTTTTTCTACTTAACAAACAAGAGTCTCTTTACAATGAATCCTCTTTGTGACTTCCCAGAAATTCTTAATGTCACGCATTTTCCTAAGTACCTTATTTGTCAATATCTCCTATATACATTATTCGTTCTAATTTGAAATTGATAGTGCCTTCACATATGTTGTCCTTATCTCTGTATGCATGTATATATGTATATACATCTGTATGTACGTGAGTCTATGAATACATGCTTTTCAAATAATGTCACTCTGGAGAGCACCCTTCCTGGTTCTCCATTCTGTCTTTCTAAATCCTGCCTCCAGTAGTCTGCCTTCCTCTAAGAAGCATCTTGTGATGACTCTGAAATATTTTTTCTTCTAGAAAACAATATTTAATTATTGGCTTATTGTTTAATCATGTAGTTTTGTGTTTTCAACTTGATTATAAATTGGTTAATTCCTTGGGGTCAGAAATCTTCCTATTATTGTTTTGGTCCCACCTACAGCTTATAGCATAGAGATAGGCACATAGTAGACTCTCAGTAAATAAAGATTGGTTTGTTATTTGCTAACGTTTATGATCTGCCCATTCCTCACCTTTAGGAAGAAAATGGAAAAATATGTGTGTGTGTAGTGTTGTTGTTTAGGAATTGCTTTCAGCCCAACCCCTGCAGCCTTTGGGAAGGCCTAGTGGCTGCCAGCAGCAGAAGCCTCCAGCAAGTCCCAACGTCTTTCTTCATTTGAATATCGATTTCTATTAATGAAAGCCCCTCTATGAATGTTTTGATAATGATATATATTACCATATGGTAGGGGCACAGGGAAGCAATAGCTTTTGGATACTGGGTTTGCAGAACTCTTTGTAGCCAAACGACATGCATGCCTTCCAGGCACTGCTCACACTGTTCCAAGAAGTGTGAATAGAACTTACTCAGAGGAAGCACAGCTTCCCAGCATGGCATCCTCCTGCAGCTCCAACTATGCACTGGGGACTTTGTTACTTTCAGTCTCCCTTTGGTCAGGAGACACTTTTCTTATGCCCGTATTTTTGGTGGGGTCCAAATCTATCAAAAACCCTTTCCTGTCTCAGGACCGGGTACAAGGAATCCCATGGTAGCCATGGGAGAAGGAAGGGAAAGAGCCTAAAATGAGATGAATACCTGGAGGCATCTCTGTTGCTACTAGTCATGCCAGGCACTCTTCGAATGAAGTTGCTGTTTGGGGTCCCTGTAAGAACCCTGCCCTGCCTTCCTGTGATACCTACTAAAAACTCTAAAAATCACGTGGTGTACCAAACTCTGTGCTAAAGACATGATGCCTGACTACTTTAGGATGCTTACCATACAGCTAAGTTGACAGTATATTAGTTGACTAGGTAAGCCTTATATTAATGACAAGGTCAACCTCAGAGTTCAAAAAGTTTTGAATTGCCAGCAGGACAAGGCAAAGGCAGGAGCAGCAGATCCTCAAGACCTCACAAACCAAATCATGCCTGAGTTCCCATTAATTCGTTCTACAGCTGTGTGTGTCTGCTGTGTGTCACATGTGGAGTTGGGTATTAGGAATATCGTAGCACACAAGATAGAAACTAAAATAAGAACTTTTTGTCAACCCTACATTTATACTACTGGCCACATAATGCAGCCAAGTAACCAACCACTTTTGTCTGAATATCCTAAAGAAAAAGCTTTGGCAAACCCATATGCTTTTTTCAGAACTCAGTTTTTAAAATAACAGTAATAAAAATCAGTAGAAACTGGCAGATTGGTTTAGAAAACCTAAAAGGAACTTTTTAAAACAGTCCATTTTATAGTCACTTATTAACAAGTGGAAGAACCCTGTAGCTTTTCCAGGAAGGAATAACACTTAGATATTTCTAATAGTACCCCCATCATGACAACAGACCTTCCTATTCTCTGTAATAGAAAGTGTGATGGGAGGTAGAGATGCCCGTCACCAGTGCTAAGGGTGACACTGCTGGCCTTCTGCAAATATAGCTCCAAGCTTTAAGTTCTTGTTAGCTCTAGTAGTAAGCCCATCTTTCCACCCCAAAGCTTTGTGAGAGACTAGCACTACACATTTCTAACTTGAGTTGCTCACTGTGGCTATATCTCTGGTCAGTGTGAGTATGGAAGTCCTGATACTGGCCTTATTACGGACACATTCTGAGAAATGCATTGTCAGGTGATTTCATCATTGTGTGAACATTACAGAATGTACTTAAACCAAGATGGTACAGCTACTGCACACCTAGGTTATATGGGATAGCCTGTTGCTTCTAGGCTACAAACCTGTACAGCATGTTCCTGTACTGGATACTGTCGGCAGTTGTAACAGTGATAAGTGTTTTTGTATCTAAACATTAAAAAGATTCAGTAAAAATACAGTATTATAGCCTTATGGAACCACTATCATATATGTGGTCCTTCATTGACCGAAACTTTGTTATGCACTGCAGTACCTTTTTACTATGTTCTAAATTCCTTAGCAAACCAAAATTACCAACTGAAGATTATGTCACTGGAATAATAGACTGACATTTTGTGAGCTGTCAACCCTGAACTCTCAGGTCGTCCTGGGGGTACATGTTTCAAAAGGAGACATTTTGTTATTTATTTTTGCACCCTGTCTCCTTCCCAAAAAGATTAGAGATGACTTTCATAGAATACACAGCATAGATGCAGCCAATCATTAAAAATAAACAGCAAAAGTTAAATAGTAAAGAATTTTTTTAAATAGAGCATTCTATTAAGAAACTCAGACTAATTTTGCTGTGCGCTTCTTTGTTCTTCAAGCATAGATTAGAACTCAGAGGGTTGTGCAGCCTTCATTGGGTAATAAAGGAAACATAACGAGTTGTCAGGAGAATTTTCCTGAACCATTGTACTGAGAGACATCCATGGGAGTCTATATACGAGACTTGAGTAATGTAAATAATATCTTGATAACCATCTTAGGACGAAATTAGTATAGTGCTATTTCTTATACCAGCCATTAGTGAAAGGGGGAGCCTTTGTGTGGAATTAGGATAGTTTCCATTAGACATATCATTCTTCAGTTAAGGCAATTAAGCTGGCTGTATGGGCTAGATATACTGCTATAATAGTTCATGATATTTGAATAAAGCTTGAGGAATCCCACATATTAAATAATTTGCCATAATAAACTTCATCCTTGCCATCTATGTCTTATATGTGAAGCAAGTATATCTTCTTTCAGAAAGTGGTTGATAGGTGTCCTCATGTTCACTAGTAACATAAACTGTGACTGCCTGCCATCTAGCTGCCATTTTTCTAGGCCTGGCTTTTGGCAAAAGCTGGATGACAGAGATGATCTTTTATTACGAATTTTGAAGATGCTGAATGGTGTTTTTATGACACGGGACTATAGAAGTGCCTCTAAGCAGAACCAAAGCTTTTCCCTCAAAGCAGGCTTGGAGTAACTCAGGTACTTGACTGAGTGCTATGTGACTTGTAATGACATTCTGGCCCTTGAATTTCAGGCACAGTGGTTGAGGAGAGCAATGGCTCTGATGAGATGGAGAACTCAGATGAAACAAAGATGTCAGAAGAGATACTGGCTTTGGTGGATGAGTTTCAACAGGCGTGGCCTTTGGAAGGCTTGGGGAGTGCACTCGAGATGAAAGGGCGGCGTCTAGACTTGCAGGGGATACGAGTGCTGAAGAAAGGTCCCCAGGACGGAGTGGCCCGAAGTTCTTGCTATGGAGACTGCAGAAGTGAAGATGATGAAGCAACAGAATGGGTACGAATTGGCCGGCTCCGTTCTCACAAACTCTAGCCCAGGTCAGCAGGGGCTCCTTGTTTACGAAGCACGAGGCTTCTGCTGGGATGTGGCGCTACTTGGCTCCACTCTGCAGGACAGCCTTCACGCGGGAATTGCTCTGGGGGCAGCTTGCCTGTCACTTGGGCATGGCCAGCGCTTCTGGGAGGCAGGAGGAAGTGAGATGAGCCTCTCTTTGTAGTTTGTCTTCAGGGCTAGGTTACTTTGTTCATTTCACCGGTCATTTTTCGTTAGACCTTTAAGAATTAAACTGAGCCGGGCTCGGCGGCTCAGCCTGTCGTCCCGCGCCTTGGGGAGGCCGCGGCGAGGGGATGGCCGGAGCCCGCGGGGTCGAGACCCGCCTGGGCAACTTGGCGAGACCGCGTCTCGACAGTCAATCCAAAAATGAGCCGGGCGTGGTGGCGCGCGCCTGTGGCTCCGGCGACGCGGAAGGCGGAGCGGAAGGGTCGCCGGGCCC
>NW_007258878.1:120983-147120 GCF_000164805.1 Carlito syrichta | reverse complement strand
GGGCCCGGCGACCCTTCCGCTCCGCCTTCCGCGTCGCCGGAGCCACAGGCGCGCGCCACCACGCCCGGCTCATTTTTGGATTGACTGTCGAGACGCGGTCTCGCCAAGTTGCCCAGGCGGGTCTCGAACCCGCGGGCTCCGGCCATCCCCTCGCCGCGGCCTCCCCAAGGCGCGGGACGACAGGCTGAGCCGCCGAGCCCGGCTTGGGTTATTCTTAAAGCCGCCCACAGATTTGATCATTGGTCTCATTTGTCTTCACCTGTTTCCGTCTGTCAGATCACATTCCAGGTCAAACGTGTAAAAAAACCCAAAGGAGATCATAAGAAAACTCCTGGGAAAAAGGTAGAGTCAAATCAGGCAGAAAATGGACATCGTTACCAAGCAAACCTAGAGATCACTGGCCCAAAGGTGGCATCTCCTGGACCACAAGGTAAATTTGAATGTTTATTACATTCGTTTCTTTTTTTTAGATTTTGCTGTTTCTGATCTCACTGAGGATGTATTTATCACTTGAAGTAGTTGAGATGAGAAGATACAAAAGCAGAGTTAACAAGAAACCAGTCAGTCAGTGGAACAAAATTTTACTTTGATATTGACTTGATTTTTTTTTTTTTACACTGTTTGGCTTATGTTCTTTCACCTTAAGCTTAAATATCCTATTGATTCTTAACTGGATGGTCCAGCGTAGTAAGTAAAGGGTAGGGTTTGAGACAGACTTCCTGGGTTCAAACACTGGTTCTGCCATTTAACTCCCTATGCCTCATTTTCCTTATCTATAAAATGGAGTGATAATCACATCCACTTCATAGGGAGTTGTGGGGATTCTGTATACACATAAAGTGTTTCAAAGGTAAGGGCACATAGGGTTCAATAAAGTTTTACTACCTAGTAATGTTTTTTGTGTGTCGGTTACCCTGTAAACATTGAGCAAATGCTTTAGAGCTGCTCTCCAGAAAATAACGCATGTACGTCAATGTTTGGCATGTACTCTCAGGGGTTCATAATTGAAGAGATGCCCGAAGTTGAAGAGCAGCCAGGGAAGGGTTTCAGGTGAAGGCCATCGCCAGAGGTCTCGTTCATTATCCTGTCTAGCAATTAAATAGTGGTGATAGGATTCCTTCTCTTTTTAAAATGCTCTCATTTTTTAAAGGGCTGTTTGTTCTGTCTTAGGCTGAAAATGCAAGGTAATTCCATTTAAATATGTCTTATGTAATTTGAAACGAGTACTAATCAAAGCTGAAAGCAGAGGGCACATGTTAAAATATAGAGAAGGGGGTCCAGTTTGGCTAAATCTCGATGGACTGTGACTTGTTAAAAAAAACCCAAAAAACTAAGGACAACAAGAAGGACATTCTTTCATGACCGGAGTTAAAAGCTTAAACTGACTGTACTATTTAAGGAAGCTAGCGTGTGCTAACAAGTTACAGAGGGAAGGGAACACTTTCTCTATGAGGTCTGCCTTCTGTATCAATGAAAAGATGTCCAAACTGAAAACATTATGGAAATGAAAATTCCAGTGAACTAAACATTTCATGTAATAAATTATAAAGGAAGAAAATCTAGGTGAATATTTGCATGCTCTTAATATGGAGAAGGACTTTCTAAGACAGAGAGAGAAAATAATGATAATTCTGGTACCAGAAAGCAACACAAAATAAAAAGATAAAGGACTAAAATAAAGAATGTTTTGCAGAATATTTGCATATATTTACAGACTATATAAGAAAGGATAACAATATCATTTAAAAAGCATCTACAAATCAATATGAAAAATACAGTATTTCAATAAAATAGGTACAGGGTACATCAGCATGTTTCACGGCCATTTGCACACGCGAAGCATGAGAAAATGTTCAACCTCACTAGCTATCAAAGGAGTGCACATAAACAATAAGACACCATTTTTGCTTATCCAATTGTCTTTACATGTGTAATACACAGTGAAAGTTAATTAAATGAATTTTGGGTAGTTTGGCTAAATGAATCGGAAAATTTAAAAATGTACCAGTAATTCTACTTCTAGTAATTTACCCGAAGTAAACCATCTTATAGGTGCCAAAGATATAAGTACAAAGATGTTGCTCATGGGATTGCTTATTATAGCTGTTGTCTGCACTGTGTGCTGTGCAGCCAAGATATTTATAATATAGTGTGAAAAAAGCAGCCTGTAAAACAGCACATAGAGAGAATATTTCAATTTTTGCAAAATAGTATATATGCTATTATTTTATCAACTACAATATCTTACATTTCAGTATCCGTGAAATTGAGAAATATCTTATAATTGATAATACCTTATATAAGAATTGGCACTTTTCTTCTTTCTTAAATCATGTAGAATAATGTACATCTCACAGTTGATGGCATCTTAAATTTGGTGGAATAGAGTACAATAAATAAGCACATAGGAGCAAATATAGAAGGAAATACACCAAAATATTATAACTGAAAGAAGTTTGGCACCAGTAACGACTCCACACCCGGTCTGAACCAAGAGATTTATTAAAGGGGCAGTTACACGAAGGGACTATATCCGAGGAAGAGCAAGAGAGAGAGAGAGAGAGAAAGAGGGAAGGAGAGAGAGAGTGAGAGAGAAAACAAGAGAGAGTGAGTGAGAGAGGGGGAGAGAGGGCAAGAGAGTGTGTGAGAAAGCAAGAGAGAAGGAGAGAGAGAGAGAGCGTGAGCAAGAGAGTGAGTGGCGGGGATAGAGAGAGGGAGTAAGAGAGAGAGAGAAAAAGAGACCGACAGTGAGAGAGAAAGAGAGAGAGAGAGAGAGCAAGAGAGTGGTGGGGACAGAGAGGGAGTAAGAGAGAAAGAGAACTATGCAGGGGGAGGGGTATATTTTATGGACCTTGCAGGGGCTGGCCAGTGCCGTGCCTGGGTCCCATTGGAGGAGACCATGAGGCAGCATTTTTACAGGGAGAGGTTGTTTGAGCACAGGTTTAAGTTTCCCGCGGGCGGGAAAAGCCGCTTAGGGCCTTTGTTGTCTTTGGGAGGCAGCGCCATCTTGGGGACGCCCTTCTGACTGTTCCCTGTGCCTTTCAATAACTCATTATAATTATAAGTGGTCATCTCTGGGTGCTAATAGAGGTATTGGTGATTTTTATTTTCTCCTGTATAGCTTTTCCATTTTCTAAATATTTTATAATAAACTATATTACTTTTATAAACAAAGAGCTAAAATTTATTATAAATTGAAAATTAAAGCACAGTGTGAATGAGGTGATGTGAGTGCACTTCAGCAATTTTATCTGAATTCAAGTTGTGGGTCTAAGTAGGGCCTTGAGTGTACTTGCAAATGAGATCATGGAACCGTTTATTGGCATTAAGGTGAAAAGTTCTAAAACATGGAGAGATGCAAAAATACTAGAGAGGTTCAGTATTTCAATTTTAAAATAAATACGGATTCTATCTACCACCAACTAATAAGCTTCATGATGCATCCTGAAAAGATTCTAAAGCAAACTATTAAACAGATGTTTGTGAACCCATGGGAAAGAGTAGAGATCATTAAGAACCATTGTAGATTTACTAAGGACTAATCAAAATGCTTAACTAATTTCATTTCCTTTTTTGGTTAGGGCTACTAGACTGGAAGACCAGGGAAGTGCCATAGACATAATGTAACTGGATTTCAGCAAGGCATTTAGCAGAGCCTCTTATGGTATCCTTGCGAACAAGATGGAGAGATGTGGGCTCGAAGCCTTCCCATTGCCTGCAGGATAAAGTCCAAACTTCCTAGCGTGGTGTACAAGACCCTTTACAAGTTGACCTCTCTCCACCCTGCAGCACCATTTTCTGAACCAGCCAAGTTCTTATTTTAACTCAGTGCCCTTGCACATGCTGTTCCCTTTGCCTGGAATGCCCTTATGCCACTTCTGCAGTGCTAAAATACCAGTCATCCTTAAGCTTCAAAACCAAGCGCCATCTCTTCCTTGATATCTTCAGGCAGAATGAGTTGCTCTTTCCTCTGTGCTTTTGTTCTAAACCTTCTCCCTAGCACTTACCCTGTTGTATTGTAATGACTTGTTGATGTTACCTTCCTCACTAGACTGTGAGCTCAGGAGCAGGCCATCCTATTATTCCTGTCTGTATCCCTATTGTCTCTTGATTTCCAGCCCCTTACAAGAGGTGCTCAATAAATATTTTTCAAATGAGTTTCTTAAATATAAAAGAAAAATAAGCTTTTTGGGAAAGTTATGGTTTATTTAAGTTATTAGTCTAAAAAGTTATTTTGACACTTTTTCAAACTGTTTTTTTTTTGTTTATTAAAATCTCAATCTAAACCCTTGCCTGTACCTCAAACAGTGTTTTATTGTTGGTAAATTTCTATAGTATATATAAAAAAAGAGCTGTACAGAACTAAAGTTCTCCTTACTGCCCATTCCATTATAATTCCTTCAGAAGAACCCTTCTCAGACAAGACAGTTGTGCTCTTTTCTTAGAGATTCGGTCCAAGTAAAGAGCCTGGACCCCAAAGGTAGTACTGTGTTATATTAGTAAACAGAGCTTTAAAAACTCAATAGCTTTAAATAGTGTACTGATTGGGAACATACATGTGAGAGTCAGACAGACCTGGATCCCCGCTCTGCTACCTGCTAGCCAGGTACCTTGGGCATACCATCTAATCTCTCTGACCTCCATTTTCTCCTCTGAGAAATGAGGGTTAAAACCTTCCTCATGAGGTCAAGTATGTATGTAAAGCACTTAGTATCAGATCTGAACGTAGGAAGTACACTTAAAATTGATGATAACATGGCTGGTCCAATTGCCGTCATGTTTATAACTAATTGATCACAACCGCTTACAGATTTGTTGTGCCTTCTTTACTCCCACTGGTTCATTTGAATTAAAAAATAAAGATGATAAACTTTTCATTAGCATCGCTATTTTCCACACTGCTGCTTTTCTTTGCAGCAGTGGTTCTCTGCCAGGGGTTTGTCCCCTCCAGGGACATCTGGCAATATCTGGAGACATTTTCTTTCTTTTTTTTTTAATTTTTATTTTGAAGATGTGGGGTACAATTCAGGGTTAGGTATACAAATGTTTATTATGCAGGTACCCTTGTTGATGAGGTATGCCTCTCCCTCCCCTGGCAGTTCCCACAACTGCCAATCCCTTTCTTACAGAATTATGATAATTGTTCAAGGTCTGCTTATGAGTGAGAACATGTGGTACTCAGTTCTTTGTTTCTGTGATAGATCACTCAGTATTTTTTATTGTTACATCTGGGGAAGGGTGCTACTGACATCTAGTGGGGAGAGGCTAAAGATGCCACCAAATGTTGTCCAGTGTCTAGGACAGGTCTCCCAACAAAGTAATGCCAGATTGAGAAACGCTGCTTAAAGATACCTGTTTCTACTGGCTATGTTGGAATTATCCTTATAAAATCAAAATTAAAGAGGTAAGTATTAAGTTTTCTTAAGAATGCTAACATCGAAGAACTATCTTAACCCTTGTTTCGTGCTGATCAGTTTTAAATCTAACAAAGGGTTAATTTATTCTTCGTCTGTCTTTTAGAATAAGGTTTTACTTGGTAGTGATCTTGATTCCCATTGCCATGAATGACAAGATTTTAATTAGATCTGTAGATGGTGGGAATTCTAAAGACTAGAAGGATAACTAGGACTTCCAAATGCACCAATCTGGGTAGTCACCAAGGCATAAGACACTTTGAGTTGTTTTCTTTTTTGTTATTTTTTTGTAATTGTGTCAATTCCTGATGTACTTTTCTTCTAGGAAAAAAACGTGACTACCAGAGTCTGGGATGGCCCAGCCCAGACGAGTGCCTCAAGCTGCGCTGGGTGGAGCTGACTGCCATCGTGAGTACCTGGCTTGCAGTTTCCTCAAAAAACATTGAGTGAGTATCATAAACCTCTCCCCTCTTCATGGCATTTATGTTCCAGTGAGTCCACTGGGCCTCAGCTGCCTTCAGGGATGCCCCTTGTCGGCAGCATTGTAGAGCTGGTGGCTCGAAGGATGACCATTACTGACCACAGCCCCCAGGTGGACTCAGCCCATTGTAACGAAGCAGTGAGCCTGGCCCCTGTGTAAGCTATCCAGAAGTAGTGTGTGACTTGCTTAGTTTAATTGAAGACCGGCACTCCCTTTACAGAAGCATGAAGCCCATAGTCTCTCATAGACTTGCAGTTACAAGGAAGCCAGAGCACATCCAGACTTGCAAACGACTTCTTCTTTGATACCTGCTCTTTCCTCACTGGCCACTCATTCTTTTGCTGACCCCTTTTCTGCCCTTTAAGTGTTGGCGTTTCCCAGGATTTGCTCCTAGTCTGACTGATCTACTCCCAGAATTTCAGTTACCACTGATGTATTGCCAGCTCCCAAATTGAATCTCCAGTCCAGACCTTTCTTCAAGGCCCTTAACTGGTTTATCCAATTATCTACCAGATCTCTCCGTCGGGACTGCTCTCAGACACCTCAAGTTCAGGAAAACCGAACTCATCGTGTTCTTGCCCACTTCCCATCAAGAAAACCATTATTTATTTTCCTATTTTTAGCAAGCAGCTACACCCAGAAGCCTAAAAGTTATCCTTAGCAGTTCCTCCCTTGCCCTTCAAACCCAGCCTGTTACCAGTTCTCATCACTTTTACTCCCTGAGTGTTTTTCAAAACCATCTACTTTTCTCTGCCCTCTGCACGTCAGTTCATTTAGTGCCTGCTAGCTGATCCTCTTGCACTGTTCACTCTTGCCTCTGTTCAATCCATTCTCTCCACGGTACTCAGAGTTCTTCAAATATAAGTTAGACTGTTCTTAAAGCCCTCTAATTACTTCTCATTGCTGTTGCAGTGGCCACAGAGCCCTTCTTGATCTACCCCCTCCCTCTCTTCCCGTCTCCAGCTCTGCCCTCTCTCATCAGGACCTTCACACACGGAGTCCCCTTTGCCTGTGTGTTGGTCTCACTGCTGCTTCTGAGCTGGCTGATTCACATTTACTCTTCTGGTCTCAGCTTAAATCTTCCTTTCTCAGGGAATCCTTCAGTAGCCACCTCCCTCCTCTGTCAGCATAGAGGAGATGTAGACACCCTGTGGTGTCCTGTCGTGACACCGTGTTTTCATCTTTTGCAACCTACCACGTCTGCGTTGACTTGCAAGATGAGCACAATAGCAGCTGGGATTGCATGTGCTTTGCTGACTATTATGGTCCTGGTATCTGACATGGCGTAGGCTCTGAATAGATCCTGAATGAATGAATGAATGTTTGCCTAGTAATTGTTGAACTTCTTAAATAGCTGGAAGTAAGACTTGGCCGTGCCAATTCAGAACACATGATAGTCGGTAACGTCTGTGTATAATGGGAAAATGACCACTTTGGGCCATGAAAGGAATTACTTAATTTTATGCACAAATATGACATACAGCTACATCTGTATAAAATTTCTATCTAAGTTTTAGATAACTTTTTTCCTGTAGGGACAAATGTGCTTCTATATATAAAGGAAAAGGAAAAGATAACCAATTGTGGGAATTTATCACTCCCAGTACCCTGGAAGAATCCTCAAAGAATCCTAGAAGGAAACCTCCCCAGTGAGGGGATTTTGAGGATATGATCAACTAATTGTTAATGTGCTCTCTCTCTCCCTACCCACTCAAATTTTCCCTAGCTAATGTGATCATCTCCATTTTTCAGCATCACAGAACACATAGATTTTGCCACCCCAATACAGCAGCCAGCAATGGAGCCTCTATGCAATGGCAATCTCCCCACAAGTATGCACACCCTGGACCACTTGCATGGGGTTTCCAACCGAGCCAGCCTGCACTACACGGGTGAGAGTCAGTTAACAGAGGTCAGTGCACAGTTTTGTTCAGCCTATGTGTGTTTTTTAGGATGCAACTGAGTTAGGCCTTGAAAAAAAAAAATAAGACCTTTTTTCAGTTTGCTATCACCTAGGTGGGTTTAAATCAAGCCTAGTTTCATTCAGGCTCTGGGACTGCTTTTCCTAATGACTATGACATTTTAGTTCTGATTTACCCCTTGAGATGGGTAGTCTTGCTTTGCCATCAGATATAGACTCTTTGGGGCAGTTAATCCTCCTGTTGACATTTTTAAGAAAGAAGAAAAGGAGGGCAGACCCAGCATATATCTGGCAAAAACTATGCCTAGAAGTAATTGAAAAGACATGTTACACATGTCCAGCAATAGAGGACTGGCTGAATAAATTTTGGTGTGGATATAAGATAGTATGCATTGGAGCCATTAAGAAAGATGTAGGAAATATTCTTATTGGCATGCGGAAATTTTTAGAATATATTATCTGAAACATAGGTAACAATATGCTGTTTAATCCAGTATTTTGTGAGAAAAAGGATATTCTATACATAGAAAAATATCTGAAAGACAAATATATATAAATATATTAACAGTGGTTGTTAATACCTTTATGTGTCATTCAGACCTTTATGTGTCTGAATGACAGGATTGAATGTTTTTATTTTCTGTGTTTTCTTCATTGACTTTATATTCTAACATTGCCATAATAAATGTGTTTTATTTTACATCCTGTGATTTTTGTTAAACGGGAGAGGGCCGAGGGGATGGTAAAATGGCCTTAAATGTGTCTTCCCCAGACTACCTTGTCAACCTGACTGCAGCATGTATATCAGAGAAAGAGTTTGCCTTTGTGGGACAGTGCCCAGCTCAGCATCCGCTGTTGTCATCTAGATCCAATCCCATTTTCATTCTTCTAATCTGCCATTTTCCTCCCTGTTGCAGGTATTGCAAAATCTTGGCAAAGACCAATATCCACAACAGTCGCTTGAACAAATTGGCACCCGAATTGCCAAAGTTTTGGAAAAAGTAAGTCACCCTACAGAAAATCTGGAAATGAATGCCTACTTTCTAACATTTTTTCTTGATTATTTGCCCCTATGTGGCTCTAGCCTCTTCCGTTAGTTACTTAGCACTTGGTGATAACTAAAGGGATAGCGTGAAATAACCACACAGGATGCTTTCATCTTTCTCCCTTACTTTTTTTTCCTCACTCGGTTAGTATTCCTTTTTGCTTCTTTGCTTACCTTCTGTAGTGAAGCTTACCCAGTCAAGTTTCTCTTCTTTACTCCAGCATGGGTACTGGAAGCCATGAAATCCAGGTATATTAAATAAGTCAGGTATTCTTCTGATGGTGGAGAATATTTTGAATTTTGGATGGTGGATATGAAACACGTCTTGAAATATGAACTCATGTCTCTTGAAGTCATGAAACAAAATATTTACAAAACTACATTTTCATGCAGCCTACAGAAAATATAACTGAGCATCTAAGATTACTTATCTACCTCTATTTGTGCAAAAGGAGAAGTTTTTCATTTTTAATATGATTATGATTAGGAATCTCTCTACTTTACCACTATAAAATACTAAAGAACCAATTTAACATAGTCATTAGGAAAGTCAACTTAACTTTGCATATGAACTTGTGAGATATCAGCTTTCTTCCTCTTCTGTGTGTTACACATGGAAAAACCACCAGCAAGCTCCAATTATAATGCAACCTGGGGTGCACATATGATACCCACATTCCAAAAAAGTGGGGGTTGCCAAAAGTGGTTAAGCTCCACGTAGAAGCCATACAGAATGGATTATAACAGAAACCGCGTAGGTCAGAAAACTTCAGCAAAAATCCATGACCTGAAGGAACTTTCTATAAATTGCCCAGCCAGGAAAATCCTGAGTAATAAAAACAGAGCAGACACAACATTGATATAAAAATCTTAAGAAAACCAGAGGGAAAAACAGCAAAACTTACCAAAGAACACTCAACAAAAAAATTCTGTTGTGGGACAGATTACAATTCAGACTAAACTTTTCTCCATGAACTAAAAAAATCATACTGAATAATTACCTTTATAAGTAAAGATCACAAAGCTAAAACATCGGAGGGGTTAGCAAGGGTTATCCAAACAGGAAATGAAAACTGAAATATATGAAACTTGAGTCGCAGACCAAACACAGGGAAGTAATAGAAAAAATAGTCATAGAAATGATGACAAAATTGGAAGGAGCAACAAGGAGGTGTAGCAGACACAGTAAGGCATGCAGGATGGAAATAATAAAGGTGACCAAAGTAAAATAAGGAGTTAAAAAGAATGGAAGAGAATGTGTTAGGCAAGACATATTCAAAGCTAGATTCAAATAAATAAGACTTAACAGTCTTCTTTTATTTTTATAAAATATAATTTGTTAAAAGGACATTCCGTGTGCCAGAGAAGTAGATCCAGAACCGTCAACAGCAATGCTTATTCAAGTAAAGTTATTCAACTTTCGAGAGGAAGAAGGTCCTTCCTTGACATTACTTCTGACATGGCTGGTTAATCTCCTTTCAATTTGGAAGGAGGTTACAAGTGTATCCTACATAGGACATAACTGTTTTTCTGTGGGGGTTTTTTTTTTTTTTTTTCTTTTTTTTTTTAGTTATTGCTGGTCTAATAAGGTGTAAGTCTTTAAAGATCTCTTCTTTCATTTAAAAATAACAATGACCTGGGCCAGGCTCGGACCTGTAATCCTAGCACTTTGGGAGGCCAAGACCGGAGGAATTCATGAAGCCCAGGAGTTTGAGACCAGCCTTGGCAAAATAGAGAGAGTGCGTCTTTCAAAAATGAAATAAGTTAGTTAGGCGTGGTGGTACACACTTGTAGCCCAGCTACTTGGAGGCTGAGGTAGGAAGACCACTTGAGCCCAGGAGTTTGACACTGCAGTAAGCTAAGATTGTGCCTCTGTGCTCCAGCCTGGGTGACAGAGCAAGACCCTGTCTCAAGTAATATATATGTAAGGTGTAAGCTGGGGCTGGAACTTTAGGAGGCGAGTCTGTCTTGGGAACAGATGTTGCTAATCTCTGAACCTTGAGCCAGTGACAGGGGAGAAGAAATTATTTCCAAATGAAGACAAAACAAGCAACACAAGAGCAAGTACTACGGTGGGTAATGCCTTAAGGAAGATAGAAGACACCAGTAAGGAACTTTTTTTAATCAAAAGGAAATGAAGGAAAAACTAAAGGGATCTGAGAAAAAGTGATAGTTAACAGAAGAAAGAAGATCCAGTCAATGCACATACAACAGGCATCCTGAAGATGAAACCAATATGATGAAACAAAACAAATACTAAAAATTGTAATTCAAGAAAACATTCCTAAAAGAAAAAAACAACTTGAAACTACATATTGAAAGAGCATACAACATACTTGGGAAAATCAACCTAGGTTGGCCAACTCTAAAAAATACTCTAGTAAAACTTTTTCAAAATAAGAAAAAAACTGCTGTGGTCATGCATGCAGGTAAAATAAAAGAAAGCAAACATTGTCAGATTTTTCAACTGCTACTCTTGATTCTGCAAGACAATGGAGTAACATATTTGCGACATTTAAAGAGAAAAAAGCCAAGAACTTATGTGCTACCAAATGGACCAGTACAGAGTCCACAGACAAACTGTGATGAAAGTGCAATGAATATTGTTTCCATGAGCCCCTTTTTGAGAAGGCTGTCTAATGGAGAATGAGCTTCAGATAGCCAAAGCTACCAGAGCAGCACTGGCATAAGGGACTAGGAAGTAAGCATTATCTATGTGTCTATAAAACCAAGAATAAGTAATAACTGTAAGGGAGACAGTATCTTATGTAATGGTGTATGTAGATACTCCTTGGCTTACGATGGAGTTACATCCTGATAAACCCATTATAAATCGAAAATATCATTAGGTCAAAGTGCATTTAATACATCTTGTAGTGGCCGAAAGTTCAATCCGAGAGACCACCAAGAGCCAATTCCAATGAAAGTTCGAGAGGGTCTTTATTTACAAGCTTGAGCCTGGACCTCTGTCGACAACCGACACAGCAGAGTACATTCAGAGGCTCTGATTTCCTTAAGCAGATGCCTTTTATGCTTTTACACAAAGGGAGGAGGAGTCTGGGGGGGGCTTTCCAGTTTTGTTACCATTTAATTGGGTAGTTCCTCTGGTGGTCAGCTTCATCGTGGAGGATTGGCTAGCCTGACTCGGGCTGACCTTGGCCCACTAGCTAGGGAAGTTGCAGAGACATCTGGAAACTTAGGTGATTTCTCCCTGGCACCTGATTGGTTGTTGCTAAGGGGAAAGTGAGACAAGGGAAGAATAACTGGAGCTTTGCAGTTTTGCCCATAACTGGAACTTTAAGCAGTTATATGTTTTAAGACAGAAAACTAAAATTGGCTGTGCTATTTATTGTTCACAAGCCGATTACATATTTATTGGGTTCTAGCATTCTCCTAACCTAAGAGTATACCTATTGTATACTCTAAGACGGTCCTCTCAATCTAACCTACTGAACATCATAGCTTAGCCTAGCCTACCTTACACGTGTTCAGAACACTTACATTAACCTACATCTGGTGACACAGTGTACAGCAAAATATTAGTTGTTTACTCTGGTGGTCAAGAGGCTGACTAGGAGAAGCTACCCAGAATCGTGGAAGAATATCGGGTTGCTTTCTATTGAATGTGTATTGCTTTCACACCATTGTAAAGTCAAAAAATTGTAAAGTCAAGTTGAGAACGGTTTGTGTTCTGGAAATGTAGCCATAATACAATGATCAAAAAAATGGTGAGAGAATGGGAAAATATATGAAGGATAAAATAAGCTCACTGATTAGTTAATAGATATTCCCCCATCTTAGCCTTAGGCAGTCTGTGTTGAGAATGTAAAAATGCCTCCAGCCCCAGGTCTTCTCAGGGGAGCCTGCCCCAGTAAGGAATTGTCCTCCCCAGTGGAATTTACCCTTGGTACAAATGAAAGTCAGGTCTTCCTGTTCTCTCCCAGGCAGCGGGGGCTGAGTTCCTGGGAAGTGGCTGCGGGACTCGCTCAGGGCTTTTTTCCCTGCACCATTCTGCAGAGGTTTCAGCAGAGTATGGCTGTGGCTAAGGCAGTTTCCTGTGAGGGACTGGAGTCCCACGAGGCTCAGGAGGCCTTCAGAGTTCATGGCAGGAGCACAGAACTCCCGAGTTCCCCTCACTTGGCTCCCCCATTGTGTCCAGAGGCTGCTCATGGTTTATGCAGTGATTCAGGCTGGTCTGCCTAGTTCCTACCAGGCTCGAGGGGCCTAGTTCCAACCCAGGCTGATCAGTTGTTTTCTTCTTTGCACTCTATGGGTCCCGTCGCTTATCTAGTGAGTTATGGGATACGCTGCTGGTCTCGTTCCTCTCTGAGTGCTGCGGGACTCTCCTAAGTAAAATTTAATAAAATACAAAGTAAAAATAAAATGAATAAAGCATACAAAGCAGATACAAAGAAGAGAACAAAGTTTATGATCTCTATACCTGATGAAGAAAAATTTACATCAAAAAGCTTGAAGTCACAAAAAAAATAATTTGATATGCCAAAGACTACAGTTCATTTGAAGTTATAATTTTTAATATTTATATACGTGGTAATGCAGAAACATTTCATAAAACAAACTAAAGCAGATTCATATAAATAAATTAAAATATACCCATTATAGTGGACAGAAAATTAGTGAGAATATAAAGACCTAAATACCATAATCAGTAAGACAGATCTTACTAGCCATATCAAATTCTGAACTTTGATGATAGACATACAGAATTTCTTCATTGAACATAGGATATATATGAACCTTGATCATATTAGAACAAATTCAAATAAATTCCAAAGAAGAAAATAAAACTAGCATTCTCTGACCAGAATGAAAAAAATAAAATGATTAACAAAAAGATATAAAAGACTTTCTATGTGGAAATTCTAAAACATTGTCATTTTAACAACTGCTTAGTCAAAGGGAAAATACAAAATAAAATTTAGAATTTCTTGAAGATAAATGGAAACAAAATAGTCTGCAGAATGGATCTAAAACAGTTATCAGAGGAATTTTCATAGCAAAAAATACTTATATCATTCAAAATGAAAAATAATAAGAAAAGATATGAGTTAAACACCCAACACCAGGATAAAAAAATAAGACAAACCAAAACCAAAGCAAAAGAAAAGAATTAACAAAGAAAAAAGATATACTAATTATGTAGAAATTTAATAGAAGTAATGAATCCAAAGGTTGAGTTTTGGGTATATATTGATAATATACACACATCACTTACTAACCTAATAAAGGAAAAAAGAGATTGGTCAAATAAACAAAATTAGAAAAACAGGGAAATAACCATTAAAATAGGAAATTTAAAGATTTAAACTACTTTGACCGAAAATAAAGAAAAAAATTAAATATTTTACATAATTTATGCAATAAATTTGAAAACCTAGATGAAATATTTTTTAAGAAAAATATGTCTTAGAAAAATTGACCTCAGTAGAAACAGAGTATAATTCAGACAAACTGCCATAGAAGAAATAGAGGGAATAATTAACTCCAACCAAAAAGCTCACTAGGCCCAGATGACTTCACAGGGGATTTCTACTAACATATATATATTTTTTCACCTACCTCAACTCAATCAGGATCAAGACCCAATTGTTAATCATATCTACCACTATGTAGCCTGAGTTGGAGGTATTTGTGCAGAGAAAGAAAACAAAGGCCTTTAGACTGCCTACTTGTATCTAATAAGATCATATATTTGTAGAACCTAAGGAATCCATGGAAAAGTAACTACAGAGAATAAAAGAATTAGTCAAATAGCAGATTAAAAATTAACACTGAGCCGGGCTCTGTGGTTCAGCCTGTAATCCCGCGCCTTTGGGAGGCTGAGGTGAGTGGATTGCCTGAGCCCGCAGGTTCAAGACCCACCTGGGCAACTTGGCAAGACCTCATCTCTACAATAAATCAAAATGAGCCGGGTGTGGTAGTGCGCGCCTGTAGTTCCAGCTACTTGGAAGGCTTTGGCGGAAGGATCGCCAGAGCCCGGCAGGTCGAGGCTGCGGTGGCCGGGAGCAGCCACTGCACTCCAGTCTGGGTGGCAGAGTGAGACTCCAACTCAAAAAAAAAAAAAAAATTAACACTCATGTAAAATTAATATTCCAGTTTGGATGTAGTAGTCAGGGCAGTGTATTGCAATAAATGGATTGAGCCAGATAAACTTTTAAGATAATGTTCTCAAAGGCATAAGAGAACTAGGGAAGCAATAAGATATGAAAGAGTGAAATTGCTAGTGGCAGAAGTGATCTGATGATTGCCACCTGGGCTTTTTTTCCCCCCGGGAGGCAGTTGTTGGTTCTGGATATGAACTGAGAATCGGGCTTAGCCCCAAGAGAAAGCCATTGCTGGGGAAAAGAGAAGCCGGTGAAGCTTTTAGCAGTTGTTCAAGATGGAATGGACAGATAGGAAATCAAACACATGGCTGTTGTACCCGAATCCTGAATCCGAGAGACCACCAAAGAGCCAGCTCTGATGCAAATCACACGAGGGTCTTTATTCAGGCTCGAGTCTGGGCTCACGTCTGTAACCGGCACATCGGAACAGGAACGAGAGCCCCGACCTAGAACAGCAAGTAGTTTATATACACAGTTACGAGGGAGGGACTGGGCGTGACCGGTTTTTCCTACGCTTGAGACATTATCCAATTAGAAGAAGGCATGACGTAGAAAATGAAGTCCACAGACCTTGCAGAATTAGTTCTCAATCAGGTCCGCAGTGATGTCAGGGGCCAGGAGAGCTTGAGATTGGTGGGTTCGTTTTTGATTTGCGTGGGTACGGGCTCGGCTGCCCGTGATTGACTACTAACGGCTACACGGGCAGAGTGGAGTTAGTTAAGCCATCTGGAATGTTAGATAAGCTGCAGTTTACACAGTCACTGTGACTGTGCATAAATCAGCTCGGGCATACAAGCAGATTTGAAATAACACAGAGCCCACCAGAAGAGTGGCTGGCGCCACAGAGCCCACCATAATTAAAGCAAAGGAATGTCCGGGAGGGGCTTATTGTTTAACATTCATACACTGCCAGCAGAAGAAGCTGGCTGTTTCAATTAACATGGTTATTATGGGACAAACAAAAACTTAACAATGTTCTAAGTACAAACACTGCAAATATTTTGTAACTTTACTAGGCGCCTTACATATGCCTAGTCTTATGGGGTTTGAGGTAGGGATTTATAAAATACAGCAAACGTGTGGTAGGGGTTTATAAAATACAGTGAACATGAGGTAGGAGTTTATAAAATACAGTGAACGTGAGGTAGGAATTCATATAGTAAACGTTTCTTTCATAGCAATTATAGTTTTTTTGAGTCCTTTGAGTCTCTCAATGGCCAGTCTTTTTCCAAGGAGCATTTTGTTAAAGCGAATGCCATGTAGGAGTCTGGGGGATTAGACTTGAAACTTAGAAAAGGTAGAGTGAAATATCTCCATCTCACACTGCTTAGGAAGCAAAGAGATGCTCGTGACAGAGCTAGCCTTAAGCATAACGTGCGTCTTCCCCTCAGGATTTACATCTTAATGCTGCTTAGATGGGAGACTGAAGTGGGCTGGAAGCCTCTAAAAGGAAAAGTCTTTTAGGGCTGGGGAGACAGATACACACTGGGCTCTTCAGAATCCCTGGAGTGCTGCAACTAATGAACAGGGATGACCTAGAGATGGAGTCTTATTAAAACTGCAGACCTGCACCAGCCCAGCTCAGTATCTGACAGGAACAAGTTGATCAGTTCACACCTCATTTGTGTAATGAAAGGAGAAACTTCCCTGGTGAAGTTTAATATCTTGAGCCTCTGTGGTTCTTTTATACACCAAGACCAGAATACACTTAAAAAAAATACTAGATATTCAAAGAAGCAAGAATGTATAGTTAATTATGAGGCAAAGTGCAGATAATAGGAGTGATTTTCAGATAATCCAAATATTACAGTTAGTAGACAGGGATTTTAAAATAACTACAATCAGTATGTTCACGAAAATAAAGGAAAAGATGGAAAAAATAGATGAAAAGAAGTACATTTTCATCAAAGAAGTAGAAATTATAAAAAAGAATCAGATAAGCATTCTAGAACTTAAAAATACAGTAATGAAAACACATTGAATGGATGTAATAATCAGATTGAACAGAGTACCCAGAATTGGTGAGCTAGAAAAATAAGCAAATAGTCACAGAGAGAAAAGGAGAAAAATTGATAAGAGCTTAAGAAACATGATTGGCAAACTTCGGAGATCTAACAGACATAGAATTAGGGTCTCAGAGGTAGAGAAGTGAGAAAACGGGGCAGAAGCAATAGTTGAAGAAATAAGGAGGAATCTTCCAAAATGGATGAAAGGTAGCCCATGGATTCTAGAAGCGCAGCAGACCCCAAGCAGAATCAGTGCAAAGAAAAGCACACCTCGTCCCACCATAACAAAACCACGGAGAATCAAAAGCTTGAGAGAAGCCAGAAGGAAAACTGCTCATTTCTGTATCAGTTATCTTTTGCTGCATAGCTGACTACAGAGCTTAGCAGCCATTTATTTGTTTGTAATTCTGCTTTCTCAACTGGGTTCAGCCAGGCACTTCTGCAGGTCTAACCTGAAGTCACTAACGTAGCTGGGACTCGACACCCAAGCTAACTTCACTCACGTGAGGTTCGTGCTTCCTGGGAGGGCGGGAAGAGTGGGAGCTGGCTCCAGCTCCACCTGGTCTCTCCAGCTCAGGAGTAAGGCTCAGGGCTCGAGAAGGGTGAGACAGAATCTGCCAGGCCTCTTACAGTCTGGAAGCCGGTGCAGCATCATTTCAGCTGCATTCTTGTTAGTCAGAACAAGTCATCACAAGGCCAGCTGACATTCAGGGGAGGGGTAGGCTCACTTCTTGGCATGAGTGAGCAAAGAAACTGGGGGCATCTTTAATTTATTCAAGTCTTCCTTCCGGCACACGTTGTTTAAATTTCCTCTTACATGCAAAATGACTCCCCTTCTCAAGATCCCCAAAGCCTCATCCAATTCCGGCATCAGACTCAGAGTCTATTTGTATACGGTAGTCTTCCCTTAACTGTGGTCTCACTTCCACGGTTTCAGCTACCTGTAGCCAGCTGAAGTCCAAAAATAGGTGAGTGTAGTACAATAAGGTATTTCGAGAGAAAGACCACATTTACGTATCATTCACTATATTATATATAAATGTATGTTGTTATATTCACTATATTATTATAATTCTGGTTTTTTATTAGTCATTGTTGTTAATCTCTTATTGTGCCTAATTTATAAGTTAAACTTTACAATAGGCATGAGTATTATAGGAAGAACATTGTAAATACAGGTTTGGTACTGTCTGCAGTTTCAGGCTTCCACTGGGGGTCCTGGAACATATTCCTCTCGGATGAGAAGGGCTACCGTATATGGAAGAGGGTCCTTGGGTATAGCCTCTCTGTGAATCTGTGAATGAGAAAAAATTTATCTGCCCCACCATTCCACACATAAAAGCTACATTGGTATGGCAAGGGTACAGTATCATCAATTTAAAAGAGCAGAAATGGTACCTGGCGTGGTGGCTTATACTCATAATCCCAGCATTTGGGGAGGCCATGGCGAAAGGGTTGCCTGAGCTCAGGAGTTCGAGACCAGCCTGGACAATTGGTGAAACCTTGTCTCTGCAAATAAATTTTCAAAATTAGCCGTAGATAAGGGATATTCACCAAATATGTATAGCCCAGTTCCAAAAAAAAAAAAGTTCCAGGGATAGGGAATATTCTTTGAATGGAACTTATTTTGGTTTCCTTTTCTGCTTCTAAGCTCTTGACTTCTTTCTCTGAGCTCTCTTTCTCCATAAAAAATGTCCTGGTTTTGTACCTGAAGACCTTTATCAGTCTGCTTCCTGCCTTTCTCATTCCTTTTATCCAAACTGGCACAACTTCTTTGACAAGTTTTATGGATTTTAAAATTGTAAGACACTCCACCAGACAGAAGCCACGCCCACACATTTCTTCTATCAGGCTCCTGTCTACTTTGAATGTGAGTCAGGGATGACACCCTCGAGATGCTAGATTGTTTTGTCTGAGAGGATCTGCTAGACACTGACTTGAAGAGGGTCCCTGGCTTACGATGGTTCTGCCTAAGATTCTTTACTTTAGACTGGTATGCAAGCAATACGCATTTAGTAGAAATTGTACTTTATGTACCCATACGGTCATTCTGTTTTTTACTTTCAGTACTGTAGTCAAGAAATTACGTGAGCTGTTCAACACTTTATTATGTGTTAGATGATTTTGCCCAACTGTAGTATAATATAAGTGTTCTTGAGAGCATTTAAGGAAAGCTAGGCTAAGCTATGAGTATAGTAGGTTAGGTGTGTCGAACGCATTTCAACTTTTGATGGGTCTATTGGGACATAACCCAATTGTAAGCCAAGGAACATCTGTAATAGTAACAGGTTCATACTGCTATGCCTTTGATTTTGCCCCAGCTGGCCATGATTTTTCTGGTAGCACCCTGGATTTTTTCTTTCTTTCTCTTTTTCTTTTCTTTCTTCTTTTTTTACTTTAAAACCTTTTGCTGACTGTAGAAGTTGATAATGAGAAAGTTTTATTTTCTAACTCTGCA
Organism: Carlito syrichta; assembly: GCF_000164805.1. Lineage (NCBI taxonomy): Eukaryota > Metazoa > Chordata > Mammalia > Primates > Tarsiidae > Carlito > Carlito syrichta. Next base: position 127,670 of record NW_007258878.1, on the reverse strand, counting down.
AGTCCCAGGTTGAAAGTATTTTTCCTTAAACTCTGCTTGACAACTGCACCGTTCCTTGGTTAATTCTCTCTCTTGTGATACCTTATCAGAGATTTTTTTTTTAAATCACGTGTTACTTTCAGCCTTCTGCCTGGAAATCTTGTTTGCCAGGTCTGTAACTTCATTAAGTATTTTTTTCTGTCTTCCAAGATACAGCTTTACCCCTTTCTTGTCAGTGGATAATGTGTCTTCTCTCCAGTCTCTGGTAGCAGTTTCCTCCATGGTTTTTCACACTCCACTAAGTCTCATTGTGCTCTTTCACCAAATGTCTGTAACCTAGTCCCAAAACCAGTGCCACACATTTTAAGTCTCTATTGGGGCAGCATTCTGTTCTAATACAAAATACTATTTCCATGATCTACTTCTGCCTAACAAACCACCCCAAAATTCACTAGGTTAAAACAAAACTCTTCAGACTCTGCAGTCTGGACTGGACTCAGCTGGGGGTTTCTTCCAGTCTCACCTGGAGTCGTTCATGCAATTGCAGACGTGTGGGAACTCCACTGGGGCTGGCCACCAAAGATGGCTTTATTCCAATGCCTCGTGCCTCCGCTGAGGTGGATGCAGTAGCTGGGGCACAGCTCGGAATCCTATCTCCAGGAGGATGACTGAATCTCTGTACGTGATTGCCAAGGCTCCAAGAGGATGAGAGCAGAGCACTGAGGCCAGGCCTCTTAGCACACACATGCAGACCTGGAGTAGCATGGCTTCTGCTGGTCAAAGCAAGTCCCAGGGCCTGCTCAAAACTGTGGGCAGGGGAGATGTCCTCTACCTGCTGGCAGTGACAAAGAATGCGTGGCCCAGCTATAATTCACCACGGGTGCTGTCGAAGTTGCAACAGTGAAACTGTAGCTTCTCAACAGAAATGACGAAAACCAGAAGCCAGGGTAATAACATGTTTAAAGTGCCAGAAGAAAACTGCAAGCTTAGAGCATTATACCGGCAAAAATATTATTCAAAAAGCAAGGTGAAATAAAGATGTATTCAAGCAAACAAGCTGAGAGAATTTGGCACCAAGAGGCCTGCACTGAAATAAAAGTTGAAGGAAGTTCTTCAGGAAAATGATCCCAGATAGAAATATGGGCATACAAGAGAGAATGAAGAACACTGGAAAAAATATAGTTAAGTGAGCAGTGACTACAAAGTAGTAGTTGTACACCCTGAGGAGTTTCCATTTTATGTATTATATATCTAAAATTCCTGGTAACAATAACATAAACGATGGGAGGAAAGTAAATGGAGTTTAAAAGTCCTAAGGCTTAATTGGCATCAGTTAAGTAGTAAAAGTAATAATTTCTGTTGGCTTTAATAAGTAAGAATGTATGTTTTAGGCTCTAGGCTAACCACTAAAGATTATTCTAAAATGTAACTTGAAGGAAAATGGAATAATGGGGAACATTTGATTAACCCAAAGGAAGTCAAGAAAGGTAAAGGCACATAAAAATAAAACACAAATAGTGAAATAGCAAATATAGACCCAAACACATCAGTAGTAAGAAATAATTTAAGAATTAAATGTGGACTGGGTTTTTAAAAAACACAACTATATGCTCCTCACAAGAGAAACCATTTAAGTATTAAAATATAGAAAGATTGAAAGTACAAAGATGGAAAAGAATATATCATGCAGATAATTATAGAAGAAATTTGGCATAGCTATACTCTCATCAGAAAAAGTAAACTTTAAAGTAAGAAGTAGAGTTAAAGTGGTATATTTCATAATGATAAAGGGATCTATGGGAGGCTGACTAGTGGCCCCTCAAATATACCCATGTTCTAATCCCTGAAACCTGTGAAAACTACAATATATGGGAGGAAAAAGGATTTTGCACATAAAATTAAGTTGAGGATCTGAGATGGAGGGCTTATCCTGGATTATCCAGGTGGGTCCTAAATCTGGCTTTATGTGTCCTTATGAAGAGGGAGGCAGAGAGATACTTGACTCAGAAGAGGAGAAAGCAGTGTGAGTACAGAGACAGAGGTTGAGTGATGCGGCCACAAGCCAAGGAATGCCAGCAGCTACTAGAAACCAGAAGAGGGAAGAGACAGAGTTTCCTCTAGATCCGCTGAAGGGATCTTGGCCCTGCTGACATGTGGATTTTGACCCAATGATACTGATTTGGACTTCTTGCCTCCAGAGCTGTAAAAGAAAAAAAAATTTGTTTTCAACCACCAAGTGTGTGTTCATTTGTCACAGAGGCCATAGGAAGTTAATACAGATTTAATTCACAAGGTAGGTATGTTCTGTAAATTTTATGTGCTCAATAACATAGTTTAAAATATATAAAGTAAACATTGACATAACCTGACAAAAGGAATAGACTCTCAGTCCAAGTAGATTTTAGTATACTTCTCCTAATAACTGATGGAACAGACAGACAAAAAATTAACGCAAGTTACAAACCTGACCTAATTGACATGTAAGCACTACCTCTGACAGTGACAAAATTCACATTTTTTTTACGTGAAAAAGAAAGGAGCATTTATCATTTGTGAACATTTAACATATGGCTGAGCCATAAAGAAGGCCTCAACGAATTTCCAGAGATAGAAATTATTTAGCATGTGTCTCTGGTCAAAGCATATTTAGCCAGGAGTCAGTAAAATTACTATAAAAAATAAATAGCCTTATATATGCAACAAAAAAATAGAAGCTATAAGAAAATTCAGAAGGAAAATACTTCAAAGGTGAGACATTTTTTTAAATCTCCAAAATCTAAGTGAGGAAAAGCATAAAACTCGTCTGCAAGGTGCAAAAATAGGCTTGAATGAATGGAAAGACTTAGCCATGTTGATTGCGAAGTCTCAGCATCACATAATGTCAGTTCTCCCTAAGTTAATGTCATTTTATTCCAATAAGAATAAAAATGCCATGTTTTTTTCTGGTGCCAGACAGGCTGATTTAAGTTCATCTCAAAGAGCAAACAAGCAAGAATAACTATGGGCAAACTGTGAAAAGAGTAACGGTGGGAGAAGAGGAGGATTTAACCCGTAAGACATTAAACATACATGAAGTCGTTAGTTAAAACAGTTTGACATCGGTATGTGAATGCACAGACCAGTGGGAAGGAACAGAAAACTAATGCATATGGCAGTTTTAAATATTACAAAGGCAGTTCACCAGTGAGGGGAAAATGCATGTTTTAATGCTATATAGGGTAAAAGATAAAATTAGAGCCATTCCTTCCACTTTACACCAAAATAAATTTTAAATGGATCAGAGATTAAATGTAAAACATCATCTCATACAAGTACTAAGAGAATATGTGGAAATTTCTCTATAACCTGGATATAGGGAAAATTTCTTATTTGACTCAAAATTCATACACTAAGAAAAAAGATTAATAACTTACATTTGAAAGATTTACATTTCAAACACACTATGAAGGAAATGAAAAGCTGGGACCGATATTTTCAAATTATATTACAGATCAAGGGTTTTAAAATCTGACTTCTAAGGAGCGTAAAAGAAGAAAAAGGTCAACAACCTTTTAGAAAAATGGGGTAGTCACAGCAGAAGAGAAAATTAGTGAAAAAGCAGAGAAAAAGATGGAAAATATTTAAACTGAATTATAAAGAGGAAAAAGAGCAGAAAATGCAAACATTTTTTAAAAGGAGGGCATGATCTGGTACAGTGCAAGCAGCTGATGATCCAGACAGAAGCCAACAGACTTCGAAAGTCTTGGCGAGCTAGAGAAATAACAATTGTACGCTACAGGAACCAAGTTCCTGCTGAGAAAGGAGTGAAAGTGACCTGAGCCTAGTACTCTTCACAATACACTGGCAAAATTCTGAAGCTACAAAACACGGGAGACCAGGAAGCCAAGTAGAAAGCTGTGAGAAATGTTTTTGGTAATTTTATCATATTATGGAGGCAAGCATTAGAGTTCAAGACCCACCATTGAGGATAAGTGGCTTCTAATGAATATCCTAGGATTTTATTTGGAAGATCTGGAGACTTGTGCCAAAAATTAAGAGGGAACAAAGCTGAGAGTGAGTAAGCCTTTCCACAATGGCATACCAGCCCAAATTCACAGTCAGTGACTGTATTAAATTTATTGTCTACTTGCTAAGCTGAAAAAAGGATGAATGCTCTCTTTAAGGCAACGTCATATGGAGCCTCTACAACCCTATAGACATAATGTCAAGCCTTTAGTAAAATAATACTAGACATCCAAGACTTGGGACCGAAACCCCAGGAAAAGTCAGACAGGAGAAATATACGTGTAGATTATCCAGGCAGTTAACACCAGAACTTTAAAATAACAGTGATAATGCATTCAAGAAAATAGAAAAAAAGGAGAAAAGAGATAAAAAGGCATTTCCCCCAGAGAATTGGAACTTGTAGGGAAAAAAGAATCAAATGAACATTCCAGAGCTAAGAATTACAACAACTGAAATTAAAAACATAATAGATGGATTTAAAATCATATTAGACAATGAAGAGCTCAAAAATAAACCCTCACATATATGGTTAAATAATTTTCAACAAGGGTGCTGAGACCATTCAATGAGGAATGGACAGTGTCTTCAATAAGTGGTGCTGGGAATATTGTATATCCACATGCAAAAGAATATGCAAAATTATATGCAAAAATTAACTCAAAATGGACCCAAGACCTAAAACTATACAAGTTTTAGAAGAAAACATAGGGGGGGAAAGCAATAAGACATTGTATTTGACAAGAATTTCTTGGATATGACACTGAAAGCACAGACAACAAATGTAAAAATAGACAAATAGACAAGTTTTTCCACATCAAAATGTAAAACTTCTGGGTATTGAAGGACACAGTTAACAGTGAGAAGGCATCCTACAGATGGAGAAAATATTTTCAAGTCATACATCTGATAAAGGATTAATATCTAGATTATATAGAGGACTTCTACAACTTAACAACAAAATAACCCAGTTAAAAAATACACAAAGGAGTAGATATTTCTCCAAAGATATGCAAATGACCAACAAGCATATGAAAAAATGTTCAACATCACTAATCAACAACAAAATGCAAATAAAATCACATGAGATATCACACCCATTAGATAGATTTCACTACTTAAAAAAAAAAGTGTATTCATTAAGTATTGGCAAGGAGGTGGAGTAATTGGAACTCTTGTGCCCTGTTAGTGAGAATGAAAAATGATGCAGTTGGCTCTGTAGATGCCGCTGCCATCTCTAGCCTCCGTCACCATCCATAGCCAACTCACCATGTTTTTAACATCACCAGTGACAGTGAGCCGTTGGCCATGTCTCTTGAGCGATTGTCAGACAAAGTTCCAAAGACAGCAAAACAAACAAACAAAAAATCCAGAAAAAACTGCTGTGTTTTGAGCACTAGAGAGAAAGGATTTGGCTATAAGGGTTCCTGCTTTCAGAGATTTATTCCAGGGTTTATGTGCCAGGGTGATGACTACATACCATAATGGCACTGGAGGGAAGTCCATATATGGGGAGAAATTTGATGATGAGAATCTTATCTTGGAGCATAAAGTTTTGACATCTTGTCCGTGGCATATGCTGGACCCAACACAAATGATTCTCAGTTTCTCATCTGTACTGCCATGAGTAATTGGAAGGCAAGCATGTAGTCTTGGGCAAGGTGAAAGAGGACATTTATATTGTGGAAGCCATGGAGTGCTTCAAGTTCAGAAATGGCAAGACCAGTAAAAAGATTACCATTGTTAACTGTTAACAGCTCTAATAAATTTGACCTGTGTTTTATCTTAACCACCATACCATTCCTTCTGTAGCTCAGGAGAACACTCCTTTGCTCCATTTGCTCACAGTGTCCTATAATCTTTATGCTTTTGCTGAAGTTCTTTGGGTTTCATATTTTCTTATTTCCCTCCTTGTCTAGCTGGATTGCAGAGTTGAGTGGATTATGAAATAAAAACTAAATAACAAAAAAAGGTATAGCCACTGTGGAAAACAGTGCCACAGTTCCTCAAAAAATTAAGCATAACATTGTCATATGATCCAGCATTTCCATTTCTGGATATATTCCAAAAGAATTGAAAGCAGAATCCCTAAGAAATATTTGGACTCTCGTGTTCATTGTCATACTATTCTCAATAACCAGGAAGTGGAAGCAGCCCACATGCTCATCAACAGATGAGTAGAAAACATGGTGTGTGTGTGTGTGTGTGTGTGTGTGTGTGTGTGTGTACATGTACAATGGATTCAGCCTTCAAAAGGAAGGAAATTCTGATACATGCTACAACGTGAATGAATCTTGAGGAATTACATTGAGTGAAATAAGCCAATCACAAAAAGACAAATGCTGAATGTTTCCACTAGGGTAGTCAAATTCATAGAGACAAAAAGTAGATTGGTGGTTGCCAGTAACTGGGAGGAAGGGGATTTGGAGAGTTGTGTAATATGTATTGAATTTCAGTTTTGCTAGATGGAAAGGTTCTGAAGATGGGTTACACCACAACGTGAACATACTAAACATACTGAACTGTATACTTAGAAATGGTTAAAATGGTAAATTGTATGAGTTTTCATGATAATAAAAAGAATTGAGATGAAATAGAACAGATCATTAATCACAAGAGAAAAGAGTAAAAATAGGTTATTAGAAAATATTCAAGCCGGGCTCGGTGGCTCAGCCTGTAATCCTGCGCCTTTGGGAGGCTGAGGTG